>NW_021202914.1:0-30076 GCF_002162155.2 Triticum dicoccoides
ACCTTAAGGCCCGATTTTCACGGTCCTTATCCTCGAGCATCTCAGCAGTGGTGCGAGTCCGTGAATCCTCCTGAGTGGAGTCAGCATAAATAGCTTGGAGATATCCTTGTGCTCCCGGAAGTGATCCTGGCATATACCGGAAGTCAGAGTCCCGAAATAAACCAGATCTGACTCGCATAATGGTCATCATAGAGTAGGCGGCATCCTGTACAGCCATCTCGATAGTAACCCCGAGTCCATAGGAGCAGTGAAGAGGCTCAGTGGATCCAGGATAAGATGGAAATATCCTGACAGTGCAGAGATACTGGCTTTGATTAAAATCTCGGAATTGCTCTTCGACCGTGTACTCAGGATACCAGCGGTATCCAGCCTCAGTCATTACCCTGACCAACTTAGCAGTATGGCCGGGTACATCTAGGCATCGAGTTAGGCGAACCACTTGATTGAGGTCGTGAGTGGCCATCTGAAAGCATAATCATAATGCAAGGCATTAGAATTTCTAGCAAAATTTCGGCAGCATAACAGCTGTAAATGCTCAAAAAGGATATTGAGACATTTGACAAAGGATTTCGTACACACCCAACATCATCATATCAAAGTTCTGGAACCATTCTAACAACATAATGTGGTAGTAGAACTGAACTAGGCTTGTAACCATCAAACTTATAAGGTACTACTGATTAGTAACACGTGATCCTGATAAAGAGAGTAGATCCTAATTCCTTAACCCCCGGTGGAAGAATGGACTGACTCAGATCAGAAAGTCATAAGGTATAAGGAGTAAAAAGAGCCTTACGTTCCAACCCACAAACAATTCCCCTACATATAACTAAAGAATTTCTAGACTCAACATCGACCAGTTTGGCTTGGAGAACCTACAGGCAGTCCTACTCTGATGCCAACGCTGTCAGGACCCCGACTCGATGTCACATCGATCTAGCTGGTAACACCTCATATCACTTTGCGGCCTCACGCACGGTATCCCCACGGGTGTCGTCTTACCTTTTCCCGGGACCGTTTGCGCCTTTTGGCTCGCGTATATGAAAGTGTCGCTAGCATCCATATGATAAAGAGCCCGGGCTGACATGACTAGTCGTAAACCCAAAGTGGCACAGACTTACAGGGACAGGCATCCATGACCCAGCTTCGAACGTGTCGGTCATCAGCAAGTGGGTCCGGGCTGTAGCACTGGGCTAGCAGGACTCCGGTAAACCGGGCTGTAGCGGGCTAACAGGACTCCGGTACTCAAAGCGTGACATTTCCCCGAAGGGACAGACACAGGAACGAAGAAGGACACATGCCGGCCAGCCTAAGTGTTCCAGAGCAGTAGCAAGCTACCATGGCTCAGCGGTAACACTAGGAGACATTTCCCGGTAAGAGAGGCTACTAAAGATAAACAACTAGATAGTCAGATCCCACACATACCAAGCATTTCAGTCATACACACAATATGCTCGATATGTGCAAATACAATGAAGCATCACAACATGACTCTACGACACAAGTACTTTATTTAGGGCTCAGTGAGCCATACATAACATACACACAAAGGTACGGGTCTCACGACCCAACATACAAGTCATACAATCATACAAGCCAGCAGCGGAAGTAACTTGTCTGAGTACAGACAACTAGTAAAATAAAAGAGGCTTGGAAAGTCTCTGGCTATACTATGTGGTCCTTCACAAGCTCAGGGTCACCACCTGGGTCTTTAGCCTACTCGTTGATGTCAACGTCTACATAGAACCCATCAGAAGGGGTTGCAGCGTCTTCTGTAAAAATGTAGATTATAGCAACATGAGTACAAAGGTACTCAGCAAGACTTACATCAGATCCTACATATATGCATAGTATCAAGAAGGGTTGGTGGAGTTATTGCAGCAAGCCAGCTTTGACTCTTGGCTAGGCTATCCTACGATACTTCAACTTGAAATAGTTTTGCGCACACGAGTCCACTATTCACCACTTCAATACACTACCGAGGATCCACCTCCGTCCTCCTACGGAGGAGCCATCCTCGGCACTCACACTTATCTTGAGGCTTTTAGTAGTTTCCATTTACTTGTCTATGAACTGTATAGGCAACCAAGTAGTCCTTTACCGCGGACGCGGCTATTCGAATAGATCATGTTAACCCTGCAGGGGGTACTTCTTCATACACGCTCTCACCACTTACCGTCGTTTACACGACATGTACTCGGCAACCTTCAAGCGGAAGCCCAACGTGGGTGTCGACCACGACCTACCTAATCACCTAAGCCTCCAGTCCAGGTTTATCGCCTATTCAGGTTCCATCCGCAGGGAGTCCGGCCGAGGTTTCCCATACGGCCCCGAACGATGTGAACAGGGTTCCCGAGATACCTAACGGGTATTCGGTACACCCGGCCACGTACCTACCGCATCACAGCCCACCCCTACGGTCAGCGCTGTCCACGGCCTCCAGTAGGCTACAAACACCAGAAACTACTTGCAACTCCTGGACGGAGAACTAGGGTGAATAAGAAGTCGAGAGGGTCCATTGGTTTCGGGCCCAATGCATGGTAGTAGCTGATTCTTAAATCACACATACAGATCTCAGTGCTTAAGGTCGGCTTCAATGAAACAACCCACCATGTACTCCTACATGGCCTCTCATCGATACCTTTACCAAAACGTGTTCACCACACCACTCTCATTACCAACATAATCATTTCACTCTAGCCCATCACCCAGATGAACCAGACCTGACACGACTCTAAGCATAGCAGGCATAGCAAGGTAGGAACAACACATACATATGGCTCAATCAACTCCTACACATGCTAGTGGGTTTCATCTAGTTACTGTGGCAATGACAGGTCATGCAGAGGAAATGGGTTCAACTACCGTAGCACACAGCAGTTTGAATCGCGTTGTCTTAATGCAGTAAAAGAGAGAAGGAGCGAGAACATGGGATTGTATCGATATGATCAAATGGTTGGTTGCTTGCCTGATGGTTCGATGCACGGATACGGTTCTTCGTTAGGGTAGTCACGGTACTCCTCGGGGACAGATCCTGTCGTAAAGGATAACGATACACAGGCATCACCAAACAATGTGCAACAATATGATGCATGCATGAAACATGGCAATATGAGTGTGTTGGGCTAATGCAACTAAAGCCAGAAGGGTTTGAACAAATTTGAATCAAAGATTCAAATTTCAATTTCAAATATGGCCTTTTAAAGTGCTTTTCCTTGTTCTGATTAAAACATCCATTTAACTTGTTGGATGATGCATGAAAATAGTACAGATGGATAGATTGGATTTTTCTGATCATTTTTCATATATAATTTGTCCAATTTGGAGTTACAGAATAAAAGTTATGAATTTTTGAAGTTTAATTAATATTCTGGAATTTCCTGATTTAATTTAAATCCAGAAATATCATTTACTGCGTCAGCCTGACGTCACAGTGACATCAGCAAGTCAACAGGGCTGGCTCGGGTCAAACCTGACGTGTGGGGTCCACACGTCAGTGACACAGGGGCTAATCCCGTGTTGACCCGGGCTGGTTAGCTTTGACTAAGCCCTGGGGCCCACTTGTCAGCATCAGTAGGTGGTGGTTTAGTGGCTAATTAACTAGGCCATGTCAGCTCGCCGGAGTTCTGGCCGGCGGCGACCATCAGTGCGGCGGCGATAGTGGTTTTGGTCGTTTCGGCCACCAAATGAACCGCGGAGGCCACCGGAGTGAAGCTGAGGACGACCCGCGGCTCTTGGCGGAGTCCGTTGGGGTCGGGGTGGCCGGAGTCGACGGCGGCGAGCTCGGCTGCGGCGGCCGGGGTTCGGTCGTGCACGGGAACGATGTTGCAGGGTGTTAGGGGGGGTGTTGGAGCGTGCTACGCGCTCCTAGTGAGATGTGGAGCACGATGGCGTGCTCGGTTGGGCGCTACGGCGATCGTGGCCACGACGGCGACATCGCCGGCGGAGTGAAGCTTTCGGCCGCGGTGGGGCTAGGGCCTAGGGGTCGGGAGAGAGCAGGGGAGAAGGGGGAAACGGTGGCGTAGCTCACCGCGGTTGCAGTGGGCGTCGAAGCGGGCTCGGGGACGCGTCGGAGACGACGAATTTGACGGCGACGGTGGTCGGAGTCCGAAGGGGGGAACGGCGACGTGGCGGCGATGCAGGGCTTCCGGGGACCCGTGGAGTGGTGGGGAGGAAGAAGGAGTCGAGGCGGAGCTTCTGAGCTGGTCGGGGAAGCGAGGGGTGGTCGGAGACGGTGGCTAAGGCGAACGGCGGCGACGGTGAGCTTCGGCCGTGAGAGAGAGAGAGTGAGGGAGAGCCGGGGGAGAGTGAATGAGGAGTCGGCGAGGTCGGGGCGACGACCAGAAGACGATCCATGCGGCGCAACGGCGACCAGGGCGATGCAGAGAGGCTGGGTGGTGCGTGGCGAGCTCGGGCGCGCCATGCTCACCTCCCTGCCTGCTCTGGCGAGGGGAAGCAGCTGGCTGGCACGGGCCAGCACAGTGCTGGGCCGGCTGGGCTGGGCCGCACAGGTAAGTCTTCCCCTTTCTTTTCTGTTTTCTGTTTTTATTTCATATAACTGCAACTTTGTTGAATTAAATAAAATACCTAGGCAACTCCAAAAATCACCAAACTACTCCTGGTCCATAGTTGGATTATTTCCAACATGAAACATTTTAGTTTGGAGATATTTGAGCATTTAAATATTTTATATAATTTTAAATGCCCAAATTCAAATAGTTATGATTTAATTCAAAACCCTAGGATGGCCTAGGAAAATGTGCACCACTTTTGGCAGAGGTTCTGAACCAAGGCAAAAATGATGGGCATTTTAGAAGGGCATTTCAGGTTCATTGAAAAATTATTTTAGTAAACCCTAGTTGGTTTCAGAGGGGACTGGGGGTTCTGTCATCCCCATTTCAAGTTTCTGATGAATGAGTAAACATGATGCAACACTCTAATGCATAACTAGCTAGGGTGTGACAGGTATGACAATATGCATGCATGTGAGAATGCAGGGAAGAAGGCCCGACAATTGAGCATGCGTTTTTGTCTTTAAGAGATAATGGCATGGGCTGGAGCATGCATCTATGGCGAGCAGAGGGGGTGAGGCGCAACGATTGTGAAAAAGAGATCAACCTATAAATGCATATGTATGGATAGACATATATAGTGTGGGTGATAGAAAGCAAGACTCCGTGTGAGAAAGAAATGTTGATGGAGAAACTACAGATAGATACAGAGATGGAGATGCTAGCTAGAGAGACATCCGTCAGTTTGGGTTTCGGAGATGACCGTTGGGTGGTTCAAAGGGTGAAGTTATATATGTGTGTGAGAGGGCACTTGACTGCATGTAGAGAGAAACATATGTGTTGTCCGTGATAGGAATCAAGAGTGAGGGCGAGAAAGAAGGTTGATGGAGAAACGGATAAATAGAAAGATAAAGATGCTAGCTAGTGTGCGCTGGAAATAGGAGTCGAGTGGGTCAGAAGGCTGGGTTATGTGTGTGGGTGTGAGAGAGATAGAGAGAGGGTGCATGTGATTCACATACAAACAGATATCAGAGATAAATGAGATCCAGAGAGACGGAGTTTTGTGTCTGCGAGAGAGAAAGATATTTCAGAATGAGAGTGATAGCTAGAAAGACGTATGAGGGAACGCAAGATATCTCTAGGGAGAGAGGGTGTGTTTGAGCGACATACAAGAGAACAATGGAGAAATATGAGACCCTAGCAGACAGAGTTTGTGTTTGTGTGTGAGAAAGATATATTGAAGAGGAAGAGTCGTAGGTTCTCATATCTAAGGAGCGAAAGACATCTTTGTATGAGGGATGTGCGAGTGGCGCACATGGGAATAGTTGAGAGAAAAGAGACCACGGGAGACAAAGTTTTGTGTTTGTGTGAGAGAAAGAGATTCCACATGGAGAATCATAGCTAGAGACACATAGCAGGGAGCGAGATATACTTAGAGAGAGATAGAGTGATGAAGGTCGAGGGAGAGAGTACCGTCAGTGTGTTACGAAGATAAAAGATCATTGTCGACATACAGGTAGCACGAGAGATGCCTGAGAGACGATAAATGCGTATAGGTCCAGAGAGATAGTCCTATATAAGCATGAGTGATAGCTATATGAGATGAATATCTGGATTAAAGGGGATTCAAATATTTAAACTGGAGATTACGACATCAATAATGTCATAACGCAAATTGGTGTATCAAACACATATTCATTTGAATTTGGGCACACGTGTAATGTTATATAGTTTATCAATATTGGTGATCCATAGATTCTTCAATTACAAACAATGCATGGTTTATATGCAATTATACTATATGTTGCGTGTGTGAAACACATTATACATGTTGGAGAAGTTAAAAAAACCGCATGAAACACATATTAATTGGAGACAGTTAGCGAGGAATGCATACATTGGATTTCAACATAAAGTGGTTTCAAATATTTGAAAATCCAAATTGATGGATACAACCTTATGAATCTGAGATCATGCCATTTGTAAACCATATTTATGTATAAATGGTGTTGTGCTTTTGAAAGTATATATAAAAAAATGATGTATATAGAATGTAATTCCAATTGAAAATGGATCCCGCCCGGAAAAAAAATAGTAGAATACAAACGGGATTCGAATTGAGTTGGCACGGTAAACGTGCACCATGCAAAATTTGAACGAAGCGGGGAAAGTCACAGTAACCGCCCGAAACTAAAATCTGCGAGATGGAAATCACTACTGCTTATCCCTGCCACGCAAAGCCTATCTGCTGGATATCTATAAGTTTCGATAGGGGTAGGTTTGTAATTTCACCCAAACGTGACATAACCGCCTCTCACCGTGATTCATACACGGTGGGCGCCAAAATATAGTGTGCCCTCGGCCGAAATCGACTCCCTCCCCGATTCATATTCATACACGGTGGGCACCAAAAACAAACTCTTGTCGCAAATATTCGGTGTATGCGAGATTACGGTCCTATCCCCAACCGACTAATGTTGCTGTGATGTAGAAGAAATTTGAAATGGGGGCTAACTTTGTAAATTTCCTCGCATTTGAGACAAGCGTGCCCTGAATACCTGGTCCCCCCCCCCTCCTCTCTACCTCGCTTTTCCCCATTCGTACTCCATGGGCGCCAAAACACCCTCTCCACCCCACCGTCCTCCGCACGCCGCCGTCCGCCACCCCATCCACCGCCGTCCTGCTCCACCATGCCGGAGCTGATACCCCGACGCCGCCGTCCATTACAAGAGATCGACCTCTCTCATCCATGCCTTCGGATCGGGATCCTTGCATCCCGTCCTCTCGCTTCATCCCCGCCGTCGTCCACCTTGTTGGCGCTGCTCCTATGACCATATCGTCCACCGCACCCCGTCGCCACCATCTACCCTCCTAGATCCGCTTCCACGCCGCCGACAGCCATCGCTACCGCAACACCGTCAAATTCTCAGCAGATGCGTACACGGCGCCGCGCCAGAGGCGGTACTCTTTCGTATCTTCTCAACTTATTTATCGCAGCAAGAAAATAGATCACCACTGTTTTACTCTGATTTCTTGTGTTAGTTGCGAAGTTGCCTTTGTCCGGTTTGCACCTTCAGATCCGCCCTGGCACGCTCAACACTATACTCCCAATGCTTATGGTTTTCCCCTTTTATATTCCACACTAGTTAAATCACAGTAGACTAAATTTCAAAATTGGGTCAGTCGATTTTTCAGAGCTCGCCGGAGTTTGCCGGTGCGATCCAAGGGGCTTGGGTGGTTGTGGGGCCTCGTGGAACAAAGAAAACTCGACGCGGGTGGGGGGTGGGGGTGGTGGAGGAACACGGGTGATGGGGGCCGGTGGTCCGGCCAGCGGCCCGTGCGGTGTTCTGTATGGGAAGAATCAGAGACGAGGAAGAAGAAGGGTTAGGAGACGTAGGATCTTCATCCAACCGCCTGAAATGGTGGAGAGACAGCTGGGAGTTGAATTCTTAATGCCCTCTGGTTCATTATGTGTTGGCACTGCGCAACCAACATTTTATTATCCAAAATCTTCTTGCTCTTCTTTACCATGTTCGATAGTGCTGGCATGTACGTGATCGATAGGCTTTCAATTACTAGCGGCAATACAACACCGTATTTTCAAGCCAGTTCCACTTTCCCGATTTATATATCGTGGTTATGGTGTACCCCTATTATGTACACTATGATCTGCCTAGTTGTTGTGTGCTCTTGTTATCAAGGTTTGGCAATAAACTCTCTATACAATATATTATGAACCTATCATCTGCCAGCTATCCTTACTTCTGGAGCCTATTTTTTGTGTACTTGTGCCAGATTATATAAATCCATGCACGATATTACAGCACACATGAGCTCTCTCATTAGAATCCAGTGATAGCACATAAGTGTTTACAAGGGCGCCCTATATTAGAATATCATTTGCATTACAAAGATAATCTCACAACTATTTACGTTTTCATGGTTCTCAGATATTATACGCAATTACAGTGAATATCAGAATCCGCGCATCAGAAGAATATTGTGGAACACTGCAATGACTTACAAATTGGCACCAAGGCATTGAGTGCCATTCTGGAAGCAATGAAACTCGTACGCTCCCCACCTGTTGATTCTTGTTCAGAATATCATCCTAATTACTATTCTAACCTCGAGGAGTCAAAGGCAGATGGCCTGTCCTGTTCACCCATCAAGGTGCCTGTTCTAATTTGGCAAGGTTTTATTGATTGCGCGTAGCTTGCATATGTTGTCTTGCATTTCTTCTACTTTGTTGCACCACCATCTGCTTAGTTTACTCATCATATAACTCGAGATGCCATGCCCATCCATTATCAATACATATTCGATATGTCGTCATACCATGTTTTTCCACTCAAATGTTGTTCTTGTGCATCAGACATCAAAAAGGAAGAGGGTGATTGCCGAACCTGAAGGAGCACCAGCAAAGTCATTGAAAAACGTGCTGGTGCCGGAGAAATCAGACAGCGCCCCACTTATATTGGTTGTACAACCAGTGACACAAAACATAGGACCGACTCCAGCAGACTGTACCCATACTTCACTGGCCACACCACTAGCCCCACCACATAGGACCTGCACTCCAGCAGAAGGTATCCCGATTTCATTTGCCATAGCACCAGCCGTACCACGGAAAAAACCCACTCCAGCAAAAAGTACAGCAAGTCCACCGGCCGAAGACCTATCCCAACTGCAGAGACGGCCAATTCCTGCAGATTGGAACCCCATTCCATTTATTCCGAGTTTAAAAGACAATGATTTACATTACTTTGTTGTAACTAGGTGAGGGTCAATCTGGATAGTCATGACGAGCAAAGCTTGCTTGTGCTTTTCAAGGAAGCATTGCAGCAGTATCGGTGTTACCTGAGGAAATCACACTTTGATGGCAAGTCTATAGACGAATTTCTGGTGAAGTCTGTTGTGCTAAATTTAGAAGACATTGAATGGAAAAACCTTGTTATGCAATGGTCTCGTTCCCAGGATGAGGTACTGTCTATGAAATCACATGACAATTTGAACTTCTACTTTTCTGCATGTGCCTTATGGATCTTTTTTGCAGGAAATCAGCTCGAAGAAGAATTCCGGTTTGAAAAGAATGATAGGATATCGCAAATATGCTGCCGCTGCTTTGCTCTTGTTAGTACCTGTTGTCCTGTATCACTGTACTTGCATTCATACCTGGTTCATTATGTGACAGCAGTATGCATGATAGCTTGCTTATCAATTGTTCGCTCCAAATTATCTGATCTGTATGAATGGTTATATTAGTGTAGAATATATCCAATGCCAATGAAGTTTTTAAACTCTACATTGTTCTTGTAAGTACATGCTGTCCTTTATCAGTGTACTTATATTGACAGGTAGTTGTTCATGTACCATCACTCTGCAGCTTATTTTCCTTTGCCCTCCATTTTCTACACATCAGATCTATATTTACTTTTACCATAAGGTTGGTACTGAAGAAGTTTAGCTGTGCATTGCTCTTGGCTGTGCATTTTGCCTGTATTGCTGCACATACATTTATAGCTACATGGTTATGTAGCATCATTCTTCATCTTATCTTAAATATTCTCCATTTTTCATATATTATCACATCTATATTTACTCTTAACAAAATGTAGAATAAAGGCAATGCTTATGAAGAAGATTATGTGCTAAACTTCTTGAATTGCCCCCCCCCTCAGCATGGACAAGGGCTTTATAGAGCCTGTCTTCACTAGTAATGTAAGTTTGTCCTTATCAAGCCTTCAAACTTTGTTGTGTATATTTGGTTAGGCATGACTGCAACAGCTGTTTATTTTTGTGTTTGCATCAAATTGCATGTTTAAAGTTTATTATGTAGTTCATAAACAAAAGTTTGTCCTTCTCAATTTAAGTTTTCAGTTGTACAACCAAGTTCCTTCTTCATACCATGTAAATTAAACTATTCAGAGCAAGTGATCTTCTTTTTGCACTGCATGTATGCTTCTGTTCTTCATCCGTATTCCAGTGGTGTGGTGAACCTACCCACTACAGCACAATGTCATATTCTGCAATGTCTTAACTATGAACAATGTCATATCATTCTACTATTATTTAAACCGTCTCTTTATTTGCCAATCTGAAATGGGATAAATTGACAGCACACTAAGCATTGATACTTATGAGTTCTTGATCTGCAATCCAATGGTGTCGTGAAGCTGCCAACTCCTTCACAATGTCATTTCCTACCATGTCTTGACCTGAACAATACCATATTGTGTTAATGCAATTTTAAACTGTGTCACTTTATTCGTCAGTAAGGAATGTGATGAATTGTCAGCACTGATACTTTTATGTGTGAAACCTGTCATCTGTCTGCTTGTTTATCTTTCAGAGTGAGGAAGATATAAGTGTTGACAAGCGCAGTCTCATCATCTTGCTCAGCTGCAGCTCCCCAGCAGGGCTAACCTTTCTTGAACTCTATTGAAGTGTTGTCGGTTTTGTATATTATTTTGTCGGCGTGTTTATTAGCACTGGTGGCGATCTTTGATGCCCAGTGTATGTAATCTGCTGTCTGCTTGTGCTTTATTATCATAGTGGTGAACTTTCATGCCCAGTGAATGTAATATGCCGTAATTTCTTTATTGTATAGTCTAGGTTTTTTCTTATTCGCGATGCTGCAGTTATTTTACTGTATATATGTCCTGTCTTCGTAGTAAACCGGCCAAACCGTAAAATTACGGTACATAATCGGGCCGTCATGCAATCACGATGTATGATCCGCATCATGGGCCCCGTCAAACTGGCCCTCTAGTAGATTCGGGCCTTTAATAGGCCAAGTAACCCCCGACCCTCTTTTCGCAACAAAACTCAATGGGCTTTTAGGAGGCTGAGAAGTAGGCTGGGCCTAAAACGTGCCAAATAGCTCACGGGCCGGCGGCAGCCCGAAATGGACCCCGACCCATGATTGTGCGAATCAATTCACGGGCTTTTAACATGGCAAAGTTGTCTCGGTCCTTGTTTGGCCCAATCAGATATCGGCTGCGAGCAGGCCGGATGCAAACCGGGACATAGTTAGGCCCAACTATATGACGGGCTTTTAACAAGACGAAATTAATATAGGGCCGAAATGTTAAATGGGCCCTTAACAGGCCGAAACTAATATCAGGCCGAATTACTAAATGGGCCTTTGCAAGTGGGCCCAAAATCATAGCGTCCAATCAACGGGCCGAATCTGATATGGGCCATAATTGAGCCCAAAGCCTCTTAAAGGGCCGGACTGATCTCGGTCGTGATTTGGCCCAGAAAGTGGGAGGATTTTAACGGGCCGGATCTTATATGGGCCATTATTAGGCCCGGAACGTGGCAGGCCATTAATGGACCGGATCAATTATGGGCCGGCATTTGGCCCAAAACATGGCAGCCAGTTAATGGGCCGGCCTACTAGGGTCCTCAAAATCTTGTGGGCCTACAGCTAGGCCGGCCCATTAATGTTGGCGCAATCTCGTGGGCCTTTAGCTTGTCCGACCCATTATGATCCGCAAGGATTTTGTGAGCCTTTACCTGGGCCGGCCCATTATGGCACACAAAAATCTTGTGGGCCTTTACCCGGGTCGGCCTATTATGGCCCGTGAAATCTTGTCGGCCTTTAGCTGGGCCAGCCCATTATAGTCCGCAAAATCTCGTGGTCCTTTAACTGGGCCGGCCCATTAAGGGCCGCAAAATCTTGTCGGCCTTTAGTTGGGCCGGCCCATTTAAACTTCTTGGGCCGTGCCACGTGTCGACGTATCATAGGCGCCTTCTGTCCAGTGAGTGGATGACATCTGTACCAACGATGAGCCGACACATGTTTCCTCCAGCCAATGATGATTTTACACGTGGAAAATCCCCATTGGTCGGGGCTGTTAACGGGTTATCGGATCCAAAACCTGACCCGATAGCTTAACAGCGTTCCGTTACGGTGGATGCCACGTGTCGGTCACCCTTGATGAAAGCACTTCTGGGACGCGCAATTTATCATCATGGAAGTGGACACTTTCGTGATGATAATTTTGGTAATGTCATGGATCACTTCTACGACAGCACAGGTATGACTATCTTGATTCTGTCATAAATTTGTCATGGATGTACATGCATGACAAAAAACGCGACCTACTGTGACAAACACGTATCATCACGGAAGTGTATTTTTTTTGTAGTGATAAAGCATTGCAAGAGCTAATCTAGCAATGAGAGATGAAAGGACAAAGTTGCTAACCTTTTTGATCACTTGAATGGATGGGGGCATTCAAATCTTGACAAAATTTGGGCAAAATGTGTGATGAGCTCGAGGGGGAGAGAGGAAGAACAGAGAGGAGAGGGTTAATGGGGAGGAACGGAGCAAGCTGGACGAAGGGTTTATATGTAGGATGACCTTTAGTACTGGTTCGTGGCACGACCCGGTACTAAAGGTGTTGGAGGGGCCCCAGTCTGACAACATCCTGCCACCACTCTCTTTAGTACCGGTTCGTGGCACGAACCGGTGCTAAAGTTTCACCATGAACCAGTACTAATGAACTCTGCCCCCCTAACCGTTGGAACCATCACTAATGGTCATATTAGTGCTGGTTCTGTTACAAACCGGGACTAATGTGCTTCACATTAGGCCCTTTTTCTACTAGTGAGGGTGTGGGCCCCCTGGCCTTGTTTCTTTCGCCAGTATTTTTTATTAAATACAAAAATAACTTCCGTGGAGTTTCGGGTCATTCCGAGAACTTTTATTTCTACACAAAAATAACACCATGGCAGTTTTGCTTAAAACAAGGCCAAAAGTGTTTGGAAAAGTAGATACGACGGAGACGTATCAACTCCCCTAAGATTAAACATTTGCTTGTCCTTAAGCAATTCAGTTGATAAACTGAAAGTGATAAAGAAAACTTTTACAAACTCTGCTTGCTCTTGTTGTTGTAAATATGTAAAGCCAGCATTCAAGTTTTCAGCAAAGATTATGAACTAACCATATTCACAATAACACTTAGGTCTCATGTTTACTCATATCAAATGGCATAATCAACTAGCGAGCAATAATAATAAAACTCGGATGACAACACTTTCTCAAAACAATCATAATATGATATAACAAGATGGTATGTCGCTAGCCCTTTCTGAGACTGCAAAACATAAATGCAGAGCACCTTTAAAGATCAAGGACTGACTAAACATTGTAATTCATGGTAAAAGAGATCCAGTCATAGTAATACCCAATATAAACTAATAGTAATGCAAGAAAATTACAGAGGTGCTCTCCAACTGGTGATTTTAAATAAGTGGGTGATGAGTCAACATAAAAGTGAATAGATAGGCCCTTCGCAGAGGGAAACAAGGATTTGTAGAGGTGCCAGAGCTCGATTTTTAAAACGGAGATAATAATATTTTGGATGGTATACTTTCATTGTCAACATAACAACCAAGAGATCTCGATATCTTCCATGCTACACACATTATAGGCGGTTCCCAAACAGAATGGTAAAGTTTATACTCCCCCTCCACCAACAAGCATCAATCCATGGCTTGCCCGAAACAAACAGGTGCCTCCAACTAACAACAATCATGCGGGAGTTTTGTTTGCAATTATTTTGATTTGATTTGAGCATGGGACTGGGCATCCCGATGATCAGCCATTTTCTGGTGAGTGAGGAGCGGAGTCCACTCCTCTTGAGAATAACCCACCTAGCATGGAGATATAGACAACCCTAGTTGATACATGAGTTGTTCGAGCATACATAACATAATTTCATTTGAAGGTTTAGAGTTGGGCACGTACAAATTTACTTGGAACGGCAGGTAGATACCGCATATAGGAAGGTATGGTGTACTCATATGGAATAACATTGGGGTTTATGGAAGTGGATGCACAAGCAGTATTCCTGCTTCGTACAAGTGAAGGCTAGAAAAGACTGGGAAGCGACCAACTAGAGAGCGACAACAGTCATGAACATGCATTGAAATTAATAGACACTGATTGCAAGCATGAGTAGGATATAATCCACCATGAACATAAATATCGTGAAGGCTATGTTAATTTTGTTTCAACTACATGCGTGAACATCTGCCAAGTCAAGTTACTCGAACCATTCGAAGGAGGACACCGCCCCATCATACCACATCACAACCACTTTAATAGCATGTTGGCACGCAAGGTAAACCATTATAGATTACTAGCTAATTAAGCATGACATAAGTAACTATAATTTCTACTTCTCATTGCAAACATGTTTATTCATAATAGGCTGAATCAGGAACGATGGACTAATCATATTGACAAAAACAAGATAGGTCGAGTTCATACCAGCTCCTCTTATCTCAATCATTTCATCATATATCATCATTATTTCCTTTCACTTGCATGACCGAATGGTGTGGATGATAATAATAGTGCACGTGCATTGGACTAAGCTGGAATCTGCAAGCATTCGATTCAAGAGAGAAGACAAGATAATATGGGCTCTTGGTTAAATCAATCAATTATGCATAAAAGAGCCACTCAACAATTCCATTAAGGTCTTCTCCTTTCAACCCCCAAAGAAAAGACAAGAAATAAAAATATTTACATGGGAAAGCTCACAACAAGCAAAAGAGAAGAACGAGAAATCTTTTTGAGTTTTAATTTTAATTAATACTACATGCATGGAAAATAAACTAGCTAAAAGCTATTACTAATTTTTTTTCTTAAGGTTATTCAAACACACAAGAAGAAAACAAGGAAATAAAATAAACTAGCATGGATTGTACAGTGAAAAAGCATGAGCACCGACAATTAGGATGCGTGTGTGAACATGAATGTAATGTCAGTGAGAAATGCGTACTCCCCCAAGCTTAGGCTTTTGGTCTAAGTTGGTCTATGCCCATGGGTGGCCTGGTGGATATCCAAAGTTGTAACTGGGGTCGTTGAGGGAGTCCTGGATTAGGGGGTATTCGGACAGCCGGACTATATACTTTGGCCGGACTGTTGGACTATGAAGATACAAGATTGAAGACTTCGTCCCGTGTCCGGATAGGACTCTCCTTGGCGTGGAAGGCAAGCTTGGCGATTCGGATGTATAGATCTCCTTCTCTGTAACCGACTTGGTGTAACCCTAGCCCCCTTCGTTGTTTATATAAACTGGAGGGTTTAGTCCGTAGGACAAGAACAATCATAATCATAGGCTAGCTTCTAGGGTTTAGCCTCTACTATCTCGTGGTAGATCAACTCTTGTAATACTCACATCATCAAGATCAATCAAGAAGGAAGTACGGTATTACCTCCGTCGAGAGGGCCCGAACCTGGGTAAACATCGTGTCCCCAGGCTCCTGTTACCATTAGCCTTGGACGCATAGTTCGGGACCCCCTACCCGAGATCCGCCGGTTTTGACACCGACATTGGTGCTTTCATTGAGAGTTCCTCTCTGTCGTCGCCATAAGGCTTGATGGCCCCTCCAATTATCAGCAACGATGCGATCCAGGGTGAGACTTTTCTCCCAGGACAGATCTTCGTATTCGGCAGCTTCCCACTGCGGGCCAACTCGCTTGGCCATCTGAAGCAGATCGATAGCTATGCCCTTGGCCATCAGGTCAGATTTCGAAACTTGAACTACACAGCTGATATTCGCGAAGACTTGATCTTCGACGGATACGAGCCTGTGTCAGGAGCGCCAAATAGTCACGACGTGCATGACTTAGATCTGCCCTCGGACAGTATTCGGACTATCGCACCTGCAGCTGCCCCGGCCTTTAATCTGGAGCAGACCGCGCCCTCCGAGGACGAGTGGATGGACCCCGCCACAGAGACCGCACACTCATCGGCATTGGATCCCAACATAGGCTCCGCCTCTAAGGAAACATGTGTCACTGGACCCCCAAACTTATCTCTGTGAACCACGTACCACGTACGTCCATGCCTATCAAATCTGATTGGGCACCGATCATGGAGTTTACCTCCGCGGATATCTTTCAACACTCACCCTTGGGTGACCTGCTAAATTCGTTGAGATCTCTCTCTTTATCAGGAGACTCTTGGCCGAACTATGTCCGTCTCGAGTGGGAAGCTGTGACGCCCCCGATTTAATCGTACACTAATCATGCACGCAAGTGTGTACGATCAAGATCAGGGACTCACGGGAAGATATCACAACACATCTCTAAAAGTAAAATAAGTCATACAAGCATCATAATACAAGCAAGGAGCCTCGAGGGCTCGAATACAAGTGCTCGATCATAGACGAGTCAGCGGAAGCAACAATATCTGAGTACAGACATAAGTTAAACAAGTGCCATAAGATGGCTAGCACAAACTGGGATACAGATCGAAAGAGGCGCATGCCTCCTGCCTGGGATCCTCCTAAACTACTCCTGGTCATCGTCAGCGGGATGCACGTAGTAGTAGGCACCTCCGCTGTAGTAGGAGTCATCATCGACGGTGGCGTCTGGCTCCTGGGCTCCGACATCTGGTTGCGACAACTAGGTGGAAGGGAAGAGGGAAAAGGGGGAGAAAAGCAACCGTGAGTACTCATCCAATGTACTCGCAAGCAAGGAGCTACACTACATATGCATGGGTATATGTGTAAAGAGGCAATATCGGTGGACTAAACTGCAGAATGCCAGAATAAGGGGGGATAGCTAGTCTTATCGAAGACTACGCTTGTGGCAGCCTCCGTCTTGCAGCATGTAGAAGAGAGTATAATGAAGTCCTCCAAGTAGCATCGCATAGCATAATCCTACCCGGCGATCCCCCCCTCGTCGCCCCGTGGAAAAGCAATCACCGGGGTGTCTGTGGAACTTGTCTGGGTGTGTTTTATTAAGTATCCGGTTCTAGTTGTCATAAGGTCAAGGTACAACTCTGGGTCGTCCTTTTACCGAGGGACACGACTATTCGAATAGATAAACTTCCCTGGAGGGGTGCACCACATAACCCAACACGCTCTATCCCATTTGGCCGGACACACTTTCCTGGGTCATGCCCGGCCTCAGAAGATCAACACGTCGCAGCCCCACCTAGGCACAATAGAGAGGTCAGCACGCCGGTCTAAATCCTATGCACGCAGGGGTCTGGGCCCATCGCCCATTGCACACCTGCACGTTGCGCACTACTAGGGTAAACCCTAGTAGTAGCGCGGGTTTTGAGGCTATCAGCAGCGCGGGCACCCGCACTACCAATAAGGCGCTACAGCTAAATGTTAGTAGTAGCGCTGTCTGCGCCCGCGCTACTACTATTGACTATATCAGCAGCGCGTTTTCCGAATGCGCTGCTATTAGTTAGCTGTAGCGATTTCCTGAGCCCGCGCTACTGTTATTTCTTTCACCATTTCCCCACTCCAGCTTCAATAAACTGTAATTTCCAAATACTAGGTACTACTAGATATCAATTTCATAAAGCATTATAGGTACTAGGTAGTACTCCCTCGGTTCCAAATTACTCGTCGTGGTTTTAGTTCAAATTGGAACTAAAACCACGACGAGTAATTTGGAACCGAGGGAGTACTAGATAACAATTTCATATATACTCAACATGCATCCTCAAGCAGTACAAGGTGACATCGACGACGATCATCATATTTAGTTCTAGATGATATCGACGACGATCATCATATGTAGTTCTACATGATATCGACGATGATCATCATATGTAGTTCTAGATGATATAGCCACACACACATATGTAGTTCTAGATGTTATCAACGGCGATCATCATCCTCAAGCCTGGGCGGTGGGTGTTCCTGATAGTAATTAGGATGGCCTGTCCAACACGAAGATTCTTGCCAACGAGGAATCTCTTCCACCCAACCGAGTTTAAGTGTGTGCGACCGTCTGTGTCCATGCGGTAAGTACAGGTGGTGATGGAGCCCCTTGCGGTAAGGCATAGTCCAGCTGAGCCTTCTTCATCAGGCTCGATACCACAACTCACAGATAGGTTCTTTGGCAATTTCTGAATAAGAAAAACATATCAATTAATAAATAGCCTCACACATACTCTTGCAAATATATTTCTATTAAGTCTAGATTTCTACACTATCAAAAGACACAGTACTATGCATTTGTACTAATTAATCATGAATTCTACTAATAAGTATATATGGATTATCTACACTATTAATAGTTCCTTGGATTCTACACTAATAAGCATGTGATCAGACTCTACACTAAATCATATCAACGACTAGATTCCACACAACATATCATTGGACTCTACACTAAGCATATCATCGGATAATTTGCATTTGTAAGTATAACATATACCATATCATGTCAATCGACCATGGTACTTGTCAGGCGGGTCAGGAATGGCACCCCGACAAAGTCAGCACGTGGTGGAATTATGTCCCATAGGTTGCAAACCTCCTCCTCGCTCAGCCTCATTCTTTGAGCTGCGATGGCTTCATGAAGTGGGTTCTCATCATCTTCATCGAGTGGGTCCTCATTATCTTCATCATCTTCTTCATCTGCATCATCTTTGTCATCTTCATCATCATCGTCATCTTCATCATCTTCCACCAGGTTGAGATAAATGACAGCCAGCTTGGGTCTTTCTGCTCTGAAGGAGAAGCTAATCAACTCACCACCAGTAAGACGCATGCGGGCGAGGAAACGGGCCCATCCATCTCCTCCAATCTGCGACATGTTGCATCCTTTCTCGACCTCCATAGTGTACGCCCCCCAGGAACCTCAAATGTCACAGTGTCTCCTGTCAGCTTGTTGAATGTCCAGCTCACATTGCATGGGACGGTCTGTGTAAGAAAAGAAAAATGACACAATGCAGTAATGCCAACACTAAAAATAAAATAGTTGTTACATTTCATCTAATTTCTTACCGCCACATGACGAAAACTCGGATGGAAGTAGATGCCGAAAAGCTTGCCAGTTGCAAGGCTGCTGGCGCACCTTGACTTGCGCAGTCGACATAGTGGTGGTGATGGTGGCGCCATTTTCCTAAAGCAATATGAGCAAAGGATTAATGATTCACTTCACAGGAAAGGAAAACAGTAGCATGTGATATTTTCCTAAAGCAATATGAGCAAAGCATCCTAAATCAACTAAATCAACTAGCATACTAAATCAACTAAATCAAAATGTTCTAAATCAACTAAATCAACTAGCCTACTAAATCAAGTAAATCAACTAGCCTACTAAATCAACTAAATCAACTAGCCTACTAAATCAACTAAATCAACTAGCCTACTAAATCAAACAGTCTACTAAATCAACTAAATCAAAATGTTCTAAATCAACTAAATCAACTAGCTTACTAAATCAACTGAATCATATCAACTAAATCAGAATGTTGCATATGAACTAGCCTACTAAATCAAAATGTAGCAGAGAGGAGGGAGAAGGAGGGGCGACTCGAGGAGGGAGAAGAGAGTAGGACGGAGGAGGAAGGCGGAGCGAGGAGGGGCTGGCCGGCGGCGAGTGGAGGGAGAATGGAGGAGGAAGGCGGAGTGAGGAGGGGCTGGCCGGCGGCGAGTGGAGGGAGAATGGAGGAGGAAGGCGGAGCGAGGAGGGGTCGGCCAGCGGCGAGTGGAGGGAGGATGGAGGAGGAGGCCGGTACCGAGTCCAGCGAGGAGGATGAGGTGACGGCGGCGCAGATCGGAGGAGAGGCGACGATTGGGAGATCGAGTGTGTGTGTGAGTGTGATCTGGATCGGATAGGTGAGGAGGGGGGAGATGGAATGGCTTAGCAGTAGCGCGCTATAGCAAAATGCGCTACTGCTAAGCGACCTATCAGTAGCGCCTTTGGCCGAGAACGCGCTACTGCTATGTTAGGTATAGACATAAAAAAATACATCGATCATCAATTGTCTTTTTGTGTCCAATCTGATTTCTCAATAGGAATCCTCGACGGTTGGTTTAGGAATAGGCGAGGATTCCTATTCTGGCCACAGATCCTACACATAGAGTTCAATGAAGACCAAGTGCTTGTGAAAGTTGTAGAAGTAACATATTTAAGGTGCTACAAACTCTCTTCACGGAGCGAGGTGGGACTAAATTTTTGTAGTAACCTTAGTAGTAGCAATTATTGTGTAAATGCGCTGCTGCTACGATCTGTAGCAGTAGCACCCTTTGTATTAACGCGTTGCTGCTATAATTGGCCTCGCGGCGGCATCGTGGGAATTTTAGCAGTAGCACGTCCTAGGGTGTGTGCGCTACTGATAAACTTGTACCAGCAGCGAGTTTTCAAAGCGAGCGCTACTGCTAAGTAGCAGCAGCGCCTGATTTGAAAGCGCGCTGCTGGTAAGATTCTATGAAGTAACCACGGACGCCGACCAGGACGAGGCCCACCTCTCGCCTAGGTGGTCTCAACCTGCCCTGTCGCTCCGCCACATAGTAACAGTCGGGGGTCGTCGGGAACCCAGGCCCACCTCTACCGGGATGGAGCCACCTGTCCTTTCAGCCC
Source organism: Triticum dicoccoides (assembly GCF_002162155.2). Lineage (NCBI taxonomy): Eukaryota > Viridiplantae > Streptophyta > Magnoliopsida > Poales > Poaceae > Triticum > Triticum dicoccoides. The sequence goes on from NW_021202914.1 coordinate 20,875, forward strand.
CCACATCAGAATCACTTACGGGTACTCAACGAGCCAACCCGACTTTAGTCACCATCTGTATAGTATGTATATATGTATAGTATATACCCGTGATCACCTCCCAAGTGATCACGGCCCGATAGTATAGCAAGGCAGACTGACAAGAATGTAGGGCCAATGATGATAAACTAGCATCCTATACTAAGCATTTAGGATTGCGGGTAAGGTATCAACGACTGTAGCAACAATGACAGGCTATGCAACATAATAGGATTAATCGAACAATAACATGCTACACTACTCTAATGCAAGCAGTATAGAAAAGAATAGGCGATATCTGGTGATCAAGGGGGGGGGGGGCTTGCTTGGTTGCTCTGGCAAGGAGGGGTCGTTGTTGATGTAGTCGATCACGGGGTATCGGCGGCGGTCTCGAGGTCTACCAGAAAGAAGTAATGGAGGGGGAATACAAATAAATAATCAAGCAATCAAAACAATACAAAGCGTAACATTGCAATACGTGGTGCTAGGTGTGCCCTAACGCGGTAGTAGGTGATACCGGCGAAGGGGGAAAACATCCGGGAAAGTATTCCCGGTGTTTCACGTTTTCGGACAGATGAACCGGAGGGGGAAAGTTGCGAGTTCGATAGGTTAGGCATGTGTGGCGGACGAACGGGCTGCGTATCCGGATTCGTCTCGTCGTTCTGAGCAACTTTCATGTACAAAACATTTTCATCCAAGTTAAAGTTTATTTTATATTCATTTTAAAGATTTAAATCAATGGATAAATTAATATTATTAATTTAATCCAAAAATAGCATTACTGCATTAGCATGATGTCAGCATGACGTCATCAGTCATCAGAGGTGTTGACTGGGTGAAGCTGACGTGTGGGTCCCATCTGTGATTGACACATTGCCCTAACAAATAGATTAGTTAGCTTAATTAGATTTTTAGGTTAATTAAGTTTAATTAGTTTAACTAAGCGGGCTAAATTAAGTTAATTGATTAATTAATTGATTAATTAATTCGATTTTATTTTCATATATATTTTTAATCCGTTCTGGGGCGTGGGCCCCATGTGTCTGGCCTAGAGGGGCCTTAACGGGTGCTGGCATCGGGTAATACCCGAACAGGATACGGGCGCCAGCAGGCAGTGGGCACCCGAACGGGCAAATCCATGGCGCGGGCGGGTGACTCGTCGGAGCCCGGCCACGGACAGCACCAGTGGACAGCAGCGGGTCGGCGAATGGCGGCGATGCTGGGCAGCGCACCGGGGGGCTGCGGACGAGGCCAAGGGAGCGGGGGCATGGGCGCACGATGGCAGCGGCGGGGCTCGGCCCCGACCGAGGTGCAGGGAGCGAGTGGAGCGCCGGAGTGCGCGGGGTGAGCGCGTGAGTGGCATGGCGCGCGCGACCAAGGGGTGGCGCGACTGGTGGTCAGGGGGTGGGGTGCGCGAGCACGCGGGCCAACGAGGCCGCAGGCGAGCACGGGGGCGCGCAGGTGCGGGACGGCGGGCATGGCGACGTTGAAACGAGGAAGGAGAGTGCGAGGAGAGGGAGGCCATGGCCTCACTGGCGTTGCAGAGACGAGGGTCGGCGAGGATCGATGGAGCCTTTGGGGAGGAGGATGGGGACGACTCGGCGAAGAGGTAGCAGGCCGGCAGGGAGGCTGTCCGGCGATGGCATCCGGCAAGGTGGCGGGGGCGCTCCGGGCGGCGGCACCGTTGTCCAGGCGCGACGGGACGGGTGAGCGTCGGCGACGGGGTTGGGGCGCTGTGTCCGAACCAGTTCAGGCAGAGGAAGGGTGCGAGGAGCGAGTGGAGTGGGGGGGTTGCCTCGATCCAGATTGGATTAGGAGGGAGGAAGGTGGCGACGTGGGTGGGTGGGAGTGGGAGCGAGTGGGTTAGGGTTTCGGTCGGGGTTGACCAGGTATAGGCCAGGGAGGGGGCCGGTTGGGCCAAGTAGGCCGATTGGATGGGATGGGCCGAGGCCCATGGGAAGGGGGGTTCATATGTTTTGTTTTGTTTTCAATTTTGTTTTTCTTATTTATTTTACCTTTTCTATTTTAGTTTTGTTTCCTATAATTTTACTTTTGCTAAAATATACACTTAGTATATAAATTAGTATTTCAGCTCAGTCCATAGCCACAAAAGGTCTAGTCCTCAGATAAATTAGTTTGAAATTTTATTAATTACAAAAGGCAATTAAATAATTGTTTTTGCTACTGTTTTATTCATCTTGTAGTATTTAAACATTTTATATAGGTGTGGTTTCTCCACCATAATCATCTTTGATTTATTTGCTACAATTTGAACATTTTAGATTTGATAATCGAAAACTTTTATTGTTGGACTGCAATTCAAATTTGAATTTGGATCGGTTCTGAACTAACACGAGATTAGCAACGGTAATCGTGGTGACGTGGCATCATTACCAGAGGGTCACTGTAGCTTGATTACCCGGGCGTCACAATTTTCCTCCACTACAAGAAATCTCGTCCCGAGATTTAAGACGTAGAGAGGGGGGGAGGTCTTGTTACGAAAACGGATCTTCTCGGCCTTGGTTGCTCTTCTTGAAGAGGTCGATCCATTACATTGAAGTCTTCATTTCTCTGCTTCAAGTCATCATGATGAAGTTGTCGTCCTTCCTTCAGGAACTCCATCGTACTTACGAAAGAATAAAGGGTGATTATTCCGAAAGAACGTACCTATGCAAGGTTGACTACCTGGTCGATAACCTCGAGGAAGGTGGCAGAAAGTAACTCTCGAACTGAAACTTGAGAAAATATCGAGAGCAAAATAAGAAGGTATCCTGGGAAGTTTCGAGCGGGCAGACAAATGTTCGATGCCTGAAACGGGGCATGAAAGGGGTTCAAATCAACGGGAATAAGTATTGTGTCTGATTCCAAAGTAGATTACAAGGGAGGTGACCCCGTGAATTACATACGAAGTAAAGCGCGAGGAATCACTTTGTAAATCGAGGGTGTATAGGAGAGTCAGGTTTCGATCCAGTGGACCTGTGGGTTATAGGCCCACCATGTTGGTTGAAAGTAGGAAGGGTGGTGACATCTTGCACAGCCGCGACAGGGAGGCATGTCAGTGAATAGCTTGTCAGTTATGCCGACAACTATGTCGGTACCAAGGACGCGGAACGAAGAGAGCAATTTTCCTGCTCATTGAACGAGGCGAACCAATCGGCAAAGTTCTCACCCATTGGTGGTTAACGGAATGTCATCAACAATAGTAACAGGGTCTTATAGACAGAGTGGTACAACAAGGTGCCTACCTAAGCAGGGAGTTATCTCTGCTCAGTTAAGTCAGATTACAGGAAAGGTTAAACAAAAGAATGGAAAGGAAAACACAATTATCAGATTAAACAGAACAGTGGAAAGGAAATTGTGATTACACACAATTATTAGTAGTATATCCTTCCCATGTACAAGCATAACATGGCATACATGGTAGGAGAGCAAGTACCCAACCATTCAGATAAGAGGCAAGGAATAATCAAGATTTTACCCATACAACGGTGTTTGGATAATTGGCCAAGAAACATTTAGCATCACGCCTCCAATGTTCTTGTTGAAGAGCGGGGGTATCATAGTCATGCTTCGAGGTAGCAATGATATGGTGTTTCAATCAAGGGCCAGACTTTGGATACACAAATGATCCATCAGGAGCAACTTATAAAATAAGTCTTACAATTTCCTCCAGGAAGAATGGTTATCCTTGCAAAAGAAATTATAATGATAGGTCCTCCAGCCAGGGGGTGCTAGGCATGACATCATATTACCGGGTCATCAAAGGACCAACATCATAACTCCTGGAAAGTTGTCCCAACCATCATCTCTGACCGAGATTCAGATCCAATTGGTGTCATGATACCTCAGACTCAGGATGTCCGAGAAGAAAAGGTGCAACACAAATCGACAAAATGACATTGTAAGATTCTCTGGAAATGAACCATGGAATCGAGTTTCAAAACAAGAGTTCATCATTAAACCAAGGAGAGGATAAGGAGGTGGTTGATCGACTCAGCGACAATTCATCGAGATTTCCAAAAAGATGGATTTCTACAATTATGTGAACAAGGAGATAACATTTGTCATGTCAAATGATATAATGATGTATGCTCGAGGAAAAACATACACACTTAAACATTGGTTGAAAGTTGCACCCGAAATATGGGCTTAGGGTGCATGATCAAGTTAGAATGGTGATCCAATAACCAATAGTCTAAGAATGAACTATCGATCGTTAGCTTCAAATCAATAGGGCTGCTAGAAGTCCAGAACTCAAGCAACATCGTTAGCATATTGGTATCCTAGTTGAAAACAACACAAGGACCAAGGAAGAATGGTGATGGTGAGAAGTATCATCATACCGAGAATTTCTAAGAGGTGGAGCAATCTCCACAACATTCTCGACAGAAAAGACAGTAATACTTCAAGGCAAAAGACAACACTAGCTGGAGAGCAAGTTGTATTCATAATGTGGACAAGTTCACGATGAAACGAAGTCAAGGGTGTTGTCGATGATAATAAAAAACCATCAAGGGCAAAGAGGGTATTTCTCATTATGAACACAGTTGGGATCTCGAAAGAAGTCAAAGTTTTGAAGGTGATCCGACACATTTGCCGGGAGGTTTCAAGAGGATGCAATCAAACAACAACGGCAACAAGCAAGGGAATGATGAAGTGGCAAGTTATAGGATCAATATATAAGATGCAAGCTCGGAACCAAAGTTGCCTTTCAAGTCAAGCAACATGATGCTGAAAGCTCGACGCAAGTCGTGCTCACACACTGAAGAATTCGTGCACCAGAGAAGGACGAGGTAGCACAGTCAAAGGTAGCAAGACCAGGATGCAGCCGATAGTCTAGGAATGACCAGATTGGCTTCCGAATTTCCTAGTAAAATACTAGGGGTATTTGATTTGTAGTGCGGAATAATTTCACTAGCCGGTGTCCTTGGTTGACAATAACCCAGAACCCGTAGAGTGATTACGACAAGCAAAGACATTACTTCAACAAAGTTAGTAAGATGTGGTGCAATGGCAAGACATCTTCGAGATACCAGGGAGTAATACTCGAAGGAAGAACATGATAGAAGTAGAACCGGGTCATTGACCTATGACAGTAGATACTTCAACCTTGCCAAGAATAGACGAGGCACTGGAATGAATTCCCATCAGATATATCGGATCAGGACAGCATTGTCGGAACCATAACTATAAGGAATCAATTTCAAGAGTACCGAACGAATCATACAGCTGGATAATCATTTTGCAAGAAGCTTCTGAGGCGGTCTACATCATTTTCATGGGCATGAACACAAAGTTCAAGGTCGACTCCCACTTCTTTAATGCATATCATTTCATTCACTTCTCACTTTGATATAACTGTAGTGTTGGAATTTTATCTAGTAGAACACCGAAGAGTATGACTTGTGAAAACTGTCGGGTTCACACGGATTAGGGGAAGGCATAGGTTCAACCCATCAGGGCATCTTAGAAACATATACCACAAACTTTTGGGGTAAATAACTCAAGCTCGAAAGCAGAGCATGTTTGACCAAAGGAGAGGATACAAATTACCAAAGGCATTATGTATCAGGGAGGATTCATAAGGCGGTAAAATATGAAGGACACTGTCGAATAATAATCCAACAAAGGATTTGACGGTCCATAGCAGAGCTAATGTGAGCTTCGGCACACAATCAGATAAAGAAACAATGCAAAGGCATCTGATTATAGAACATCTGAATAATTTGATGCTTAGATAACAAAGGAATTATGATTTCCAAAATGAAGGATCAGAAGCAGACGCTCTGATTAATAATGGATAAGTTGAACAGACTTAGGAGTACACTCGATGACAATTTGATTGGTCGAGAACTAGCTCATGTTTAAAATGATATCCGAGCCAGAAGGATGAATTCTATGATCTGGTTGAGGTATGCGAGCATTCGCAAAATAATGAATCAAGGGGAACGAAATGATAATGATAAAGGATGTCAATGGAGATTGGTAGAAATATGGAATTAACCGTAGTACCAGAAGGCAAGGAATTCAGGTGCAATAGGCTCCTAAGGAATTTTCAGAAAGTCGAATAGTATCCTGAAGAATTTTGTGAAACACAAAAACAACTAGGAATGAAGAAATCCTCGATAAGTGTGAGAATTTACGCGTCAGTGTAATCGTGCAGAAAAGAGCTGCAAGGCAGTAAGCACGAAGGATTCTCGGTATAGCGGGAAGTAGTTCAGGGTATCTTGTTGTAACAAGAGTAATCGAGAATGAAGGTAAAGGTGGCAAGTATAAGTAGCTATCCATAGGGATATCTCGGTGGTAGGGTTGCAAACCCGATGAGCACAAGTTCTGAAAGAACATCAGAGAGTATCTTCGGAATCTTTTGGTGCAGCAGGCGATCATCTGGAGTGAGGGGCTCTCCGGGAGAAACTATTTTCGAGAACCTAAAGTTAGTTTTTTTTGCAAAATCATTTAACCCGAATAGAAGAGAGATCACAGCCCAGAGTATAAACAAGGAATAAAAGATCCTAATACCACCCAATGGCGACGTGGGCCCGTAAGGCACACAGCCATGTTAGTAAAAGTTTTGCAATGACTAGACTCAACTTCGGCCAAGGAGTTTGGAAGGGGGGTTCCTACAGGCAGTCGGCTCTGATACCAACTTGTGACGCCCTCGATTTAATCGTACACTAATCATGCACGCAAATGTGTACGATCAAGATCAGGGACTCACAGGAAGATATCACAACACAACTCTAAAAGTAAAATAAGTCATACAAGCATCATAATACAAGCCAGGGGCCTCTAGGGCTCGAATACAAGTTATCGATCATAGACGAGTCAGCGAAAGCAACAATATCTGAGTACAAACATAAGTTAAACAAGCGCCATAAGATGGCTAGCACAAACTGGGATACAGATCGAAAGAGGCGCAGGCCTCCTTCCTGGGATCCTCCTAAACTACTCCTGGTCATCGTTAGCGGGCTGCACGTAGTAGTAGGCACCTCTGGTGTAGTAGGAGTCGTCATCGACGGTGGCGTCTGGCTCCTGGGCTCCGACATCTGGTTGCGACAACCAGGTAGAAGGGAAGGGGGAAAAGGGGGAGAAAAGCAACCGTGAGTACTCATCCAAAGTACTCGCAAGCAAGGAGCTACACTACATATGCATGGGTATATGTTTAAAGAGGCAATATCAGTGGACTGAACTGCAGAATGCCAGAATAAGGGGGGATAGCTAGTCTTATCAAAGGCTACGCTTCTGGCAGCCTCCGTCTTGCAGCATGTAGAACAGAGTAGACTGAAGTCCTCCAAGTAGCATCGCATAGCATAATCCTACCCGGTGATCCTCCCCTCGTCGCCCTATGGAAAAGCGATCACCGGGTTGTCTGTGGAACTTGTATGGGTGTGTTTTATTAAGTATCCGGTTCTAATTGTCATCAGGTCAAGATACAACTCCCGGTCGTCCTTTTACCGAGGGACACGGCTATTCGAATAGATAAACTTCCCTGCAGGGATGCACCACATAACCCAACACGCTCGATCCCATTTGGCCTCGGAAGATCAACATGTCGCAGCCCTACCTAGGCACAACAGAGAGGTCAGCACGCCGGTCTAAATCCTATGCACGCAGGGGTCTGGGCCCATCGCCCATTGCACACCTGCACGTTGCGAGGGCGGCCGGAAGCAGACCTAGCAACCTCCATTACAAAGGAAGTTGCGTTAACGCAGTCCAACCCGGCGCGCGCCGCTCCGTCGCTAACGTCAAGAAGGCTTCGGCTGATACCACGACGTCGAGTGCCCATATCTTTCCCGCGTAGTTGGTTAGTGCGTATAGGCCAGTGGCCAGACTCAGATCAAATACCAAGATCTCGTTAAGCGTGTTATTATGAAGTAACCGCGGATGCCGACCAGGGCCAGGCCCACCTCTCGCCTAGGTGGTCTCAACCTGCCCTGTCGATCCGCCACATAGTAACAGTCGGGGGCCGTCGGGAACCCAGGCCCACCTCTACCGGGATGGAGCCACCTGTCCTTTCAGCCCCCACATCACAATCACTTGCGGGTACTCAACAAGCCAACCCGACTTTAGTCAACATCTGTATAGTATGTATATATGTATATTATATATCTGTGATCACTTCCCAAGTGATAATGGCCCGATAGTATAGCAAGGCATACTGACAAAAATGTAGGGCCAATGATGATAAACTAGCATCCTATACCAAGCATTTAGGATTGCGGGTAAGGTATCAACGATTGTAGCAATAATGACAGACTATGCAACATAATAGAAAAGAATAGGCGATATCTGGTGATCAAGGGGGGGGGGGCTTGCCTGGTTGCTCTGGCAAGAAGGAGGGGTCGTCGTTGATGTAGTCGATCACAGGGTATCAGCGGCGGTCTCGAGGTCTACCGGAAAAAGTACCGGAGGGGGAACACCAATAAATAATCAAGCAATCAAAACAATACAAAGCGTAACATGGCAATACACGGTGCTAGGTGTGCCCTAACGCGGTAGTAGGTGATACCGACGAAGGAGGAAAACATCCGGGAAAGTATTCCCGGTGTTTCTCGTTTTCGGACAGATGAACCGGAGGGGGAAAGTTGCGAGTTCGATAGGTTAGCCATGTGTGGCGGACGAACGGGCTGCGTATCCAGATTCGTCTCGTCGTTCTGAGCAACTTTCATGTACAAAACATGTTCATCCAAGTTACGATTTATTTTATATTCATTTTTAAAGATTTAAATCAATTTATAAATTAATATTATTAATTTAATCCGAAAATAGCATTACTGCATCAGCGTGATGTCAGCATGACGTCATCAGTCATCAGAGGTGTTGACTGGGTCAAGCTGACGTGTGGGTCCCATCCGTCATTGACACATTGCCCTAACTAACAGATTAGTTAGTTTAATAAGATTTTTAGGTTAATTAAGTTTAATTAATTTAACTAAGCGGGATAAATTAATTAATTAATTAATTAATTAGATTTTATTTTCATATATTTTTTAATCCGTTCTGGGGCGTGGGCCCCATGTGTCTGGCCTAGAGGGGCCTTAACGGGTGCTGGCATCGGGTAATACCCGAACAGGTGATGGACGCCAGCGGGCAGTGGCCGCCCGAACGGGCAAATCCATGGCGCGGGCGGGTGATTCGCCGGAGCCCGGGCACGGACGGCCCGGTAGACGGCGGCGGGTCGGCG
>NW_021202914.1:30459-48551 GCF_002162155.2 Triticum dicoccoides
CGCACCAGGGGGGGGGGCTGCGGAAAAGGCCAAGGGAGGGGGGGCGTGGGCGCACGTTGGCAGCGGCGAGGCTCGGCCCCGACCGAGGTGCAGGGAGCGAGCGGAGCGCCAGAGTGTGCGTGGTGAGCGCGTGAGTGGCATGGCGTGCGCGACCAAGGGGTGGCGCGACTGGTGGTCAGGGGGTGGGGGCGCACGCGGGCCGGCGAGGCCGCAGGCGAGCACGGGGGCGTGCAGGTGCGGGACGGCGGGCACGGCGACGTCGAAATGGGGAAGGAGAGTGCAAGGAGAGGGAGGCCGTGGCCTCACCGGCGTTACAGAGACAAGGGTCGGCGAGGCTCGATGGAGCCTTTGGGGAGGAGGACGGGGACGATTCGGCGGAGAGGTAGCAGGCCAGCGGGGAGGCTGTCCGGCGATGGCGTCCGGCAAGGTGGCGGGGGCGCTCGAGGCGGCGGCGCCGTTGTCCAGGCGCGACGGGACGGGTGAGCGTCGGCGACGGGGTTGGGGCGCTGTGTCCGAACCAGTTCGGGCAAAGGGATGGTGCGAGGAGCGAGGGGAGTGGGGGGCGGTTTGCCTCGATCCAGATTGGATCGAGAGGGGGGGAAGGTGGCGACGTGGGTGGGGTGGAGTGGGAGCGAGTGTGTTAGGGTTTCGGTCGGGGTTGACCAGGTATAGGCCAGGGAGGGGGCGGTTGGGCCAAGTAGGCCAATTGGATGGGATGGGCCGAGGCCCATGGGGAGGGGGGTTCATTTGTTTTCTTTTGTTTTCACTTTTGTTTTTCTTATTTATTTTACCTTTTATGTTTTAGTATTGTTTACTATAATTTTACTTTTGGTAAAATATACACTTAGTATCTAAATTAGTATCTCAGCTCAGTCCATAGCCACAAAAGGTCTAGTCCTCAGATAAATTAGTTTGAAATTTTATTAATTACAAAAGGCATTTAAATAATTGTTTTTGCTACTGTTTTATTCATCTTGTAGTATTTAAACATTTTATATAGGTGTGGTTTCTCCACCATAATCATCTAAGATTTATTTGCTACAATTTGAACATTTTAGATTTGATAATTGAAAACTTCTATTGTTGGACTGCAATTCAAATTTGAATTAGGATCGATTCTGAACTAACACGAGATTAGCAACGGTAATCGTGGTGACGTGGCATCATTACCATAGGGTTACTGTAGCTTGACTACCCGGGCGTCACATAAGCTGAGGACGAAAATATTCGGAACCCACCCACCACCCACTTAATAACCACTATCGATGACTTAACTGACGTGCTCGACTTCGACTCCGAAAACATCGACGGTATGGACGACAATGCAGGAGAAGAACATGAACCACCTCCCACCGGGCGCTGGACAGCCACCTCATCATATGATATATATGTGGATACCCCCAAAGAAAACAATGGCGAGGAGGCAACAGAGGATAATCCCTCAGGGAAGCAGTCAAAGCGTGGGCGTCATCGGCACCTCTCTAAGCCCCGGCACAGCAATGCCGGCACAGGAGACGATAGCAAACTGGATGCTGCCGACGACGAATACAACCCCGACCAGCCTAACTTCGAGCAGGCCAAACAGGAGGATGCGCAAGCTAGCCCAAATGATCAGGCAACGGACGGAGACTTGGAGGACGACTATCATATGCCTCTCTCCGAAGACGAGGTGAGCCTCGGCGATGATGAATTTTTCGTGCCTGAGTACCTCGTCGAGTAGGAGCGCTTCAAGCGCCGGCTTCACTATAGGAAATATGTCAACTAGTGACCTTCTGTCAGTGACCCTGGAAGAATTGGTCATAGATCTATGACCATTTCAGACCAATTGGTCAAAAGTTGTTCGGGGGGCTCCAAACCCTAAACCATTGCAACCATTTTGGTTAGAAAGGTCGTAATTTCCTTACACGAAATGGTCACAAAGCAAACAGTGCTAGTCCGCTGCCTTATTTCTATTTGTTAATGACCAATATAGATGGTCATAGCCTTGTAGATTGTGGTGGGTTGTGATGACTAGGCGCCATCTCATCAGTTTTGCCTATGTGTCATGTCAATGTGGCAGTTTTGCCCTAGGTTGTGAAGCAACCTATAGTTCTGTTATCCCCAAAATTCCCCAAAAAATCTCATAATGTTTTGGATCATATCTTCATCAAATATGTCAAAAGCATTCCTTGCCTAGTTCAAAAATAATTCAAAAATATTCATTTTCCTATTTTGTTCAGAGCAGCACTTTGTGAAGGAAGTACCACTTTGGCATGTCCAAATAGTATCCATTTTCTACAGTGCTTTCCTATACCCAAGTAACCATCCTCCACCAAATTCCAGCTCAATCCTTTCATTATTTTGAGCCGAGCATCAACATTCGTATTTATGTCCACTGTGGTACTTTGTAAAGCAAGTACCACCTAGGCTCTTCCTTTTAAGGTGAAAATTTGTGAAGACGGTCTTCTTAGTAACTGATCATCCTCAGGAAAAACTCACGCCCATTAGCCATGTGCATTACCCGTACCGCAAATCAAACACTTGGCTGCTTATTCATGTTTGAGCATCGATCGGTCTCCTCGTGAGAATCTTATGTTGTGATTTTCTTCCTAGCACCTACCTAGGCAGTGCCCAACCCATTAGACATACCTAGGCCGCCCAGAACACATGGCAACACCACGGTCACGCGGTGACCACGCGGCGGGCATGCGAGTTTACGCGCTCTAGAGTTGGGACCCTCGGCCACCGCCCAAACCTCGACGTATCGCCACCAAACCATGTATTTATGATTAAATAGGTACTTATGTAACTAGAAATGATTTTTGGAAAAAATAAATAGCAAACTATGAGGCAGTTGCAGTTCAAATTTGACCCGCTTCTAGCTGAATCGGCGGAAATTTGTCTTTTTCACGAGAGGTGGATCAAAACTTTTTGCACCCAACCATTTTGTCAATTGTGCATTAAATATGTCCTAGTATTTTAGAAAATTGATTTGGTCCAATTTTGCAACAGTTATTTCGGAGGTCCTTCACAAAAAAACCTCCTTTTGGGCACTCGGAAAATGAAAAATGGTTTTTTCGTCCAAAGAAAACGAAAAGTTCCTTAGGCAACATTTTTTGCCATTCCAATATGCACCCTTGTGAACAATATGAGATCATTTGAACAAACTATGCCACAAATGTGGCCATAAGATTGATCATTTGGCTTGAAAGCCATGAATCTTCAATGATGATAGCTCATTTCTGAGAACACTTTTTAAAAATAATTGCCATATTACAAGTTTGTTATTTTTCCTGGGAACTTGGCCAAATATAATGACACAATGCGAAGTTTTCCCAATTTTTTGATTTTTTTGAATTTTTTATGCCCGTTTCAATATGCGGTCAAAATGGCTGGAATGACCGTTCCTAGCTAGTGGTTGAATCTTGGAATTTTTTTGGTGTTTCTCTTATTAAATAGGTACTTATGTAACTAGAAATGATTTTTGGAAAAAATAAATAGCAACCTATGAGGCAGCTGCAGTTCAAATTTGACCCGCTTCTAGCTGAATCGGCAGAAATTTGTCTTTTTCACGAGAGGTGGATCATAACTTTTTGCACCCAACCATTTTGTCAATTGTGCATTAAATATGTCCTAGTATTTTATAAAAATGATTTGGTCCAATTTTGCAACAATTATTTGGGAGGTCCTTCACAAAAAAATCTCCTTTTGGGCACTCAGAAAATGAAAAATGGTTTTTTCGTCCAAAGAAAATGAAAACTTCCTTAGGCAACATTGTTTGCCATTCCAATATGCACACTTGTGCACAATATGAGATCATTTGAACAAACCGTGCCATGAATTTGGCCATAGGATTGATCATTTGGCTTGAAAGCCATGAATCATCACGCATGATAGCTCATTTCTGAGAACACTTTTTTTTTAAGAATTGTCTTATTACAAGTTTATTATTTTTCCTGGAAACTTGGTCATATATAATGACACAATGCGAAGGTTTTCCAATTTTTTGGTTTTTTTGGAATTTTTTATGCCCGTTTCAAAATGCGGTCAAAACGGCGGGAATGGCCGTTCCTAGATACTGGTTGAATCTCGGAAAACTTTTGGTGTTTCTCTGATTAAATATATACTTATGTACCTAGAAATAATTTTTAGAAAAAATATAGAGCAAACTATGAGGCAGCTGCAGTTCAAATTTTACCCGCTTCCTACTGAATCGGTGGAAGTTCTTTTTCACTAGAGGTGGATAAAAACTTTTGACAACCAACCGTTTGGTCAATTGTGCATTAAACATGGCCTAGTATTTTATAAAATTGATTTGGTCCAATTTTGCAACAATTATTTGGTAGGTTCTTCACAAAAAAACCTAATTTTGGGCACTCGAAAAATGGAAAATGGTTTCTTCGTCCAAACAAAATGAAAACTTCCTTAGGCAACATTCTTTGCCATTCCAATATGCACCCTTGTGCACAATATGAGATCATTTGAACAAACTATGCCATGAATGTGGCCATAAGATTGATCATTTGGCTTGAAAGCCCTGAATCTTCACGCGTGATAGCTCATTTCTCAGAACACTTTTTGAAAATAATTGTCGTATTACAAGTTTATTATTTTTCCTGGAAACTTGGTCATATATATTGACACAATGCGAAGGTTTCCCAATTTTTTTATTTTTTTTAATTTTTTATGCCCGTTTAAAAATGCGGTCAGAACGGCGGGCATGACCGTTCCTAGCTAGTGGTTGAATATTGGAGTTTTTTTGGTGTTTCTCTGATTAAATAGATACTTTTTTACCTATAAATGATTTTTGGAAAAAATAAAGAGCAAACTATGAGGTAGTTGCAGTTCAAATTTAACCCGCCTCCAACTGAATCGGTGGAAATTTGTCTTTTTCATGAGAGGTGGATCAAAAAAATTCACACTCAACCATTTGGTCAATTGTGCATTAAATATGGCCTAGTATCTTAGAAAAATGATTTGGTCCTATTTTGCAACAATTATTTCGTAGGTTCTTCACAAAAAACCTCATTTTGGGCACTCGAAAAATGACTAAAAATAGCTAGAAAGATTAGAAATGCATACAAATTGGTGATCACCCATAAAATCTGGTCTAACTTGAGTGAAAATTTTAGTTGTGCCATTTTGCAAAATACTTTGAAAGTTGCTTCACAAAATTCCCCTAGTTTTAGTACTTAAAAACTATTTTAAATCACGAAATTTCTGAACCAATCATGGCTCTTCTCACGGATCACTCCACTGTAGCCGATCTGAACCGTCCGCATCCGAAGGATCCAACCGTCCGCATCACAAATCACCTCTTCGAACCCAACCCAAACCCTAGAAGCAACCCAATCCCCCTCTCCCCCTGCCGCCGCATGTCTCTCCCCCTCTCCCCGATCCAGATCGACTCCCTCCGTCACCTCCGTCGCCTCCCTGAGACCCACAACCCAAGACGCTCTCCTGAGTGCGTCGAGACGCCGCTATCGCTGCTACTTTGTCCCTCTGCATCGCCCGCATCCACCCGCGGCATGGCTTCCTGCGTCGCCGGATCCGACCTCCACCAGTCTGCTGCCGTGCCAATCAGGATACCACCATCGTGCGGGCCCTGACCCCGCACCCCATGGCGGCCGGAGACGATGGCGAGGAAGGGCCCGGTCCCCTGACGAATCCTCCTCCCTCCATCACCTGGGCTCGACGCCCAGGCCCAGCGTGCGCCACCGCCATGGACTCCGCCGCGGGGACGGATCTGGGGAAGATCGTGTGCGTGTTCTACCAGACCGAGGACGGGGAGCGAAGCGACGCCTCCCCGCTTTGCTCGCCACCTCCCTCGCCGTGCTCGAGCCACACAAGCTCTGCCTCTCTCTCCTCTTCCTAGTCTCTCTCTGTTGCGTGGTTTGATTTTTCTGATGCGATTTACTTCCTCCCCTCCCTAATGCATGCACGCAGGTGCACAGCCTAGTAGGAGACCACGGCTCCGTCTGCTTCTTCTGTTGCTGTGTGGTCGACGATGACGACGCGGCTGTGCGGTCGGTGCCCTCTGACACCGCCCGACACAATGGATCCCACCAAGAAGGCGGTACGAACCCTAATCGATCCCCACCCGCCGCTCCTCCCATTTCGGCCTGATTCGTTCTCTGGTGGTTATCTCGCCATGTTTTTCTTTTCGAGAGATCTTCTTGCTGTTTTTCGATTGATGGATGCGCTCTGCAGAACAAGAGCGGGGAGAACATCAACAACAAGATGGAGCTGGTGATGTAGAGCGGCAAGTACACGCTCAGCTACAATACCGTCCTCAAGACGCTGCGCAGCTCCAAGGGTATGGATCTTTTTGTCATTGTTGATTGATTTATCGTTGTGGCTGATCTGCTAGTTCCTTTGTCTGCTGGATCCGAAGGGTAGTACTATAACATACGCTCGGGACCATGTTAATTCCTGAGATTCGTGATTAGCTTTTGTAGAATGAGGTGGTTAATATCTGCTTTGTGGCTGTTAATTGCTTGTTGTACTTATTTGTGAGATAAGCTGAATTGTGTACATATTTGCTTCACGTGTGTAGTAATACCCGCTGAAGTTTGCAGCACTGAAACTTTTAGTTCGTAGAATTGGGACTAAAGTTTACCTCATTGACTTGCTTTTGCCGTGCCTTAGAGGCGGATGCATTGTCTGAGGCAATTGCATCTTTGTTGGGTAGTCTGGAGTTTAAAACTGGTATATCAAGATGGATTTTGCTTGCCATTTAGGGCATTTATAGATAGTTTGTCTCTAATTTTGCTATATTCGTTGCATTCATAAGATTACTGTAGTGCTCATGTGTTTACATGAACACTTTTTTAAAATAATTGCTATATTCGTTACATGAATGCATTTGTTCATGGTCGCGCTTTCCACTGCCCTCTCCTCAAGGGCATGTATCATTTTTTAAACTCTACTATCTTTTCCCAAGTCTTTATTATCTTGCCTAGCATTGTACTAATATGTATTGTTTGCTGCTAATTATCCAAGAGCCATGGGTTTTGCTTCAGCAATGGCAGACCAAAGTTATTCCTTGTGGACAGCACAAATTCTGCAGAGCTTAGTAACCATTTCACGATGATGCTCTGGTTTATGGCACTTGCAGGGACAACACAAATTCCATTTGTTTTTTTGTTCTTTGTTTTGATTGATGTGCGTTCATTACCAATTCCTGAGGATGATTTGTGTTCCTCATGGCAATTAGTCTCGGACGCTACAAGCTATTCTCTGTTGTGTGGTATATCCTGATTGGTGGCATTCTCAGTGCCAACATATCCAGGAAACGACACATACATTCATATGCAGTCCTCTGTTATTTTTCTTTTCTGTGTGTTAAATGATCTAAATGTGCGGACCAAATGATCTCATAGTTTAAATGCACCATAGTTTTGCAGAACCTCGGTACATTTACATGCACACACACACACACATTTGACTGCTGAGTGTTTGAATTATTCGAATGTGGGGGTTGGTCTGTTTATTCCCATGCTCTTTGCTGGTTTTATTTGTTCTTAATTTTTAGCCCACCACAGCTTGTACTTTTCTCAAACAAAGTGATAACAAAATTTACTGTGTATATCTTTTTAGGGAGTCCCTATACATGTTATTATTCATGTCAATTTTATGATCAAATTCGAGATATACTTACAATGAGTATTTTTGTTTGGCATCTGCCATTCGCTGGCTCAGTGGTTCAAGATGGCTTGATGCTAATATCTTTGTGATTAGTTAGTAGTTAATGTACTTATCTTCATGTGTTATCCTTAGTATTGAGACATGTGAACACACACACTGTCTCTGAACCACTTCTTCTCTGTTTACCAAATTGCAATATGCAGGGCTTCCTATTCTGAATTTCTAGCGACGACTAATTCATAGTTTCAGACTGAATCTCCATTTGCCTCTGATCTGAGCATGTGATTGACAAAAAGTGTCTTTTCCTAATTTTAGCGTTACTCTAAAAGTCTGAACCTATTTGAATCACAACTTTCCTTTGTCTTCATTACTCAGGGACTTTGAAACTTCCCTTGTAGTTTAGCCTCATATACTGGATGCTACTCGTTTACTGTTCAAGCCCAATTACCCAACCGATGCTATAGTATGGGGCTCATGTTGATGCTATAGTATAGGCATGTTAGCTGTCTGTATGTAATCTAACTTGCATAGTGTGTGTATGTGTGGCATGCAGGGAGGTGGTGATTAGGTGAACAACATATCCCTGGAAGACCTCATGTGTGCAGTGGGAGCCAGAGAAGGTGGGCTGCTTGCAAACCGCGACATCTTCATGTACAGGTTAGGTCCCGTTGTCCTCCTTCTTCCTCCGTTGATTAGCTTATGTCCGTAATATTGTTTGGGTCTGTGGCACACTTCCTGCATTTAGTTCTCCCTGGCAAAGACAATCTGTAGCACACTTCTGGCTCACGTAGTATCATGCTTGGATCTGTGCACAAATTCACAAGTTTGGATGCATCATATAACTTGTGGTGATGTTGTTTAGATTGCAGCAAGCAAGAATTATGCTATCATTCTCTTGCACTCTGCTATGCAGCTCTTGTTTATCTTAAATGCAACTATTGGTGCACTTGTTAAATGCCATTATTTGTGTTGTTTTCTTCCTTTGCATGCATGGTTATACAGTTTGGTGCCCCCATGGCCTGAAATACATTGAATTGTGGGCATCTTCTTGATATCTTGTTACTTAGGGTTTTGTTTCGGGGTTTCTTAATGTACTCGTGCTTAATAGACTGCAACACAGAGGTCACCCTCATATGGATAATGAATCATTATCCTTTTTCTTGTATACATGAGATGTTCCTAACGAATAATTTACTGGACAAACAATCTTGTTTGCAGTAAGAATTCTAGCATGCCAAAATCTATTGTCTATGTATGCTTCGGTTAATATGGACCTGAATGTCAAGGGCTAGCCAACCTGCTTAGCTAGATTAACATAACAGAAATAGTACACAACCAGCCAGCTCGTGTTTGCATTGCTGCCACATCGGCTAGCTAGATGCGATTGCCTAAGGGCTAGCCAACACATTTTACAGCGTTCTGTGTTGTAGCCAAACACTTGCTCTGTATTCTGAATACTCTAAAAAACTCTGTTAAATTAAAACCATGGTATTGCGTACCTGCCAATTAAATTACCGCAATTTTTAATACTTTGTTTTATTTGATACTTTGCTGTTAGATTTACTTCTATTTTGTTCCTAAACATTTTGTTCTACAATGTGCAGATGCTGGCCTTTCATTCAGGACAAAAAAGTGGGATGAAGCATAGTTTTACCTCATTGAGCTAGTTCTGGGAGTAACGACGTCCTTGTAACAGAACTTGTATGTGTGCTAGTTCTGGGAGCTACTTCATTGGAATAATGATGGTCCTCTAGCAGAACTTGTAGGGCTCCTGTGATAGACTCATGTGATAGACTTGGGCTGATACACTTGGGCTGTATGTGTGTTATCTGATTGTAAACTTGATGCTGATCACATTTGTATGTGTGTTATATGATGTAGCTCTTTGATGGTTGATAATATTTGAAGTATTTCGTGTGTTTTCTGTGTGCCAATTTAAATACCAGGTATTTATTTGCGTGAAATAAAAAATGAAGAATATTGCCCTAATGGCTAGGACCCAGTACTAGAACCTGACAATGGGGACCCACCTGACTAGTGAACCCAATTTAGAAAAAAAGAAAAAAAATGAAACTGTTGAGATAAAAAGGCCATGGGCCAAAAATAAAAAGGCTGCAATATTGGGCTTGGTCCATGAAGCTGACAAAAAATTCACATGAAAAAAAATATAGAAAGGCCGAATTCTTGGGCTAGGCCCATGTAGAAAACCGAATTGGACCGGGCTGAATCTTGTGCCACATCAGCTTGCCATGCTGGATGCCTACGTGGCCTGGGGAGGTTGCTAGTGACCAAAACGCCACAGTGGACATATTTTGGTCATAACCGTCTTCGACCATTCCAGAAGAAAGGTCGCTATAGTCAGTTTACGACCGCCAGCTTTTGACCTTCTGTTTTTGTTCACAAAAAGGTCGCAAATGAAAAACCATGACCTTTCAGTGACCAATACTGGTGGTCACAAGTTGACATATTTCTTGTAGTGCTTATAGCCACTGCAAAAAGCCTGAAGAAGAAACAGCAGCAGCTCGAGGCTGATCAAGATCTGCTAACAGACAGATGGACCGAGGTCCTGGCAGCCAAGGAATACGGACTCGAGCGCCCAACCAAAAGTTACCCGAACAGGAGGCCTAGAGCCTACAATACCAGCGCAGGACAAGGCGGACCGGCCACCTCGTGGCCGAGAAAAAGTGGTGTATCAGCTCGAACAACCACCTGCACCCCGCCGCACAGCAAACAAAAATGCTAATGCCCAGGGCAATATGCAGGACCTGCAAGACATATTGGAAAACAAAGCAGGACAGTCAAGATCGATCTACGGATCGTGGGATACATTAGCAACAAGTCCGGTCGGGACGAACACAACAGACCAGACTCGTTCGAACTGCGTCGTGACATAGCCCGGCATAGAGGCGCCGCACACCCCCTCTTCTTCACTGATGAAGTAATGGATCACGAATTCCCAGAAGGGTTTAAACCCATAAACATCGAATCATACGACGGCACAATAGATCCCGCGGTATGGATTGAAGATTTCCTTCTCCACATTCACATGGCCCGTGGTGATGATCTACACGCTGTCAAGTATCTTCCCCTTAAGCTCAAAGGACCGGCTCCACACTGGCTGAATAGCCTGCTAGTGAAATCCATTGGCAGTTGGCAAAAACCTGGAGGACACATTCCTTGACAACTTCCAAGGCACCTACGTGCGACCACCGGACGCTGATGACTTAAGTCACATAATCCAACAGCCCGGATAGTCAGCCAGGAAATTCTGGACTCGGTTCCTAACTAAAAAGAACCAAATTGTTGATTGTCCGGATGCCGAAGCCCTAGCGGCCTTCAGTGGGTCGGCCCTAGTGGGGGCGCCCCCCTTGCTTGGGGGGCAAGCCCCCCTCCCTGACCGCCGCCCCCCCCCCCTCTAGATCTCATCTAGAGGGGGTCGGCCCCCTTCCCCCTTCCCCTATAAATAGAGGGGCGAGGGGAGGGCTGAACACCTGATCCAAGGCGCAGCCCCTCCCCTCCCCAAGACCTCTCCTCCTCCGTTGAGTGCTTGGCGAAGCCCTGTCGGAGTACTGCCTCTCCACCATCATCACGCCGTCGTGCTGCTGCTGGAGCCTTCTTCCTCAACCTCTCCTTTCCCCTTGCTGGATCAAGAAGGAGGAGACGTCGTCCGCTTCGTACGTGTGTTGAACGCGGAGGTGCTGTCCGTTTAGCACTTGGTCATCGGTGATTTGGATCACGGCGAGTACGACTCCATCATCCCTGTTCCCTTGAACGCTTCCGCACGCGATCTACAAAGTGGTAAGCAGATGCAATCTCTCTCCCATGACTCGTTGCTTAGATGAACTCATAGATGGATCTTGGTGAAACCGTAGAATTTTTTTAATTTTCTGCAACGTTCCCCAACACCGACGTACTTCTTCCTCCTATATAAGCCTACATACCACGAAAACATCCAGGGAGCAATCGAAACACAATTTCCACCACCGTAACCTTCTGTATCCGCGAGATCCCATCTTGGAGTCATCGCCGGTGTTCTGCCGGAGGGGGATTCCACCACGGAGGGCTTCTACATCAACACCATAGTCCCTCGGATGAGTTGTGAGTAGTTTACCATAGACCTTCCGGTCCATAGTTATTAGCTAGTTGGCTTCTTCTCTCTTTTTGGATCTCAATACAATGTTCTCCCCCTCTATTGTGGAGATCTATTCGATGTAATCTCTTTTTGCGGTGTGTTTGTCGAGATCCGATGAATTGTGGGTTTATGATCAGATATATCTATGGATAATAATTGAATCTTCTCTGAATTCTTTTGTATGATTGAATTATCTTTGCAAGTCTCTTCGAATTATCGGTTTGGTTTGGCCTACTAGATTGATCTTTCTTGCCATGGGAGAAGTGATTAGCTTTGGGTTCAATCTTGCGGTGTTCTTACCAAGTGACAGAAAGGGTTGCAAGACACGTATTGTATTGTTGCCATCGAGGATAAAAAGATGGGGTTTATATCATATTGCTTGAGTTTATCCCTCTACATCATGTCATCTTGCTTAATGCGTTACTCTGTTCTTATGAACTTAATACTCTAGATGCATGCTGGATAGCGGTCGATGTGTGGAGTAATAGTAGTAGATGCAGGCAGGAGTCGGTCTACTTGTTGCGGACGTGATGCCTATATACATGATCATGCCTAGATAACGTCATAATTATTGGCTTTTCTATCAATTGCTTGACAGTAATTTGTTCACCCACCGTAATACTTCTACTCTTGAGAGAAGCCACTAGTGAAACCTATGGCCCCCGGGTCTATCTCTTATCATATCTGCTTCCAATCTACTTTTATTTGCATCTTTATTTTCTGCATCTATATTATAAAATACCAAAAATATATTAATCTTATCATATTATCTCTACCAGATCTCACTTTCGCAAGTGGCCGTGAAGGGATTGATAACCCCTTTGTCGCGTTGGTTGCAAGTTCTTTGTTTGTTTGTGTAGGTTTGTGGGACTTGTTGAGAAGCCTCCTACTGGAATTATACCTTGGTTCTCAAAAACTGAGGGAAATACTTATGCTACTGTGCTGCATCAAACTTTCCTCTTCAAGGAAAACCAACGCAAGCTCAAGACGTAGCAGTGATCTACCCCTCCATCGGAAGCCTGTGCACGATGTTTGCGGCCAGGTATCCAGCCTCCCGAAGCTTCGTAATGTCCTCCTCTGTAACGGAGGAGGCCATCCACTTGCCTCCGACTCTGGACATGTCATGCATGGCTTTATGGAGAAGGTGAGAACTTGGGCGCTGGAGCTCAAGGTTGCGAGAATGGATGAGTAAAGGAGGAAGAAGGCGTGGGTGAAAACGGGAGATCCCTATCTCTTTATAAAGGTGGTAGAAACTGTGTGGCTCCCCACTTGCCTGTCAAAATTGCTTATTTTGCAAGCGCCACGATTGATGGCGCGGTTCGGTTACCCATACCCGTATTGATGAGAGTTCCGCAATAAGGGGACACGATCTCTACTTCGATAAGACGTGCCAAGGAAACCACCTCGCAATATGTGCGGTAGCTAGTTGTGAAAAATGGTTCAAATAATGACCGGGCCATGGCGTGATGTCATGCCATGAAAAGTTGTCAGCAGATTAGATTTGTGGAATATTGTTCTTTCTACGGTGGTGTGTGAAATTTGTTTTGTAGAGCCGGACAAGATTCATGTGTTCGAAGTTTATCTTGGAGTTTTCGGAGATGGAACCCGCCTTGCAATGCCGAAGACAATCTGTGCGTCGGACTCATCGTCATTGAAGCCTGGTTCAGGGGCTACTGAGGGAGTCCTAGATTAGGGGGTATTCGGACAGCCGGACTATATACTTTGGACGGACTGTTGGACTATGAAGATACAAGATTGAAGACTTCGTCCCGTGTCCGAATAGGACTCTCCTTGGCGTGGAAGGCAAGCTTGGTGATTTGGATGTATAGATCTCCTTCTCTGTAACTGACTTGGTGTAACCCTAGCCCCCTCCGGTGTCTATATAAACCGGAGGGTTTAGTCCGTAGGACAAGAACACTCATAATCATAGGCTAGTTTCTAGGGTTTAGCCTCTATGATCTCGTGGTAGATCAACTCTTGTAATACTCATATCATCATGATCAATCAAGCAGGAAGTAGGGTATTACCTCCATCGAGAGGGCCCGAACCTGGGTAAACATCGTGTCCCCAGCCTCCTGTTACCATTAGCCTTAGACGTACCATTCAGGACCCCCTAGCCGAGATCTGCCGGTTTTGACAGCGACAGTCGTACTGAGGAGTGTCATCTGAGTACCACTGGCTGGCAATCTCCTCCGGATCCCACTGATAAAAATACTATCGATGACGGTCAAGTGGTGGTTCCGACTCAGGCACTGGAGCTGATGTCTGACCCCGGTGTGCGTAAACGGCCTCCGGCAAGATGAGAAACGTGCCTGAAGATAAGTCAAGCAAAGAGGGTGCAGGCAAGCTAATAGTTTCATTGTGGGTCTTATTAAATCTCAACTTATACTTAAGCATTTTATCATCATTTTTGACAATGAACTCATGTGCTACCATACTCTTATAATCTAGAAAAGTAGGGCGCAGCAGCTTTCCTCTTTCTCATAATGCCTAATAGGTATCCTAAGGTGTTTAGCAAGGCGTGAAGCATAGATACCTCCAAAGATGGGGAACTTGGTATGGTTCAGCCTTAATCGTTTAGGAATATTAGCGCCCATACTAATAGAGTTATCAGGAAATAAAGCATTGAACAAAATAATAATATCAGGAACACTAAGGTTTCCATAGTTTCCGCGACCAATTAAGCATCTACTAGCAAATATTGCAAAGTAACCTAGAACAGGAAAGTGTATGCTAGTAATTCTTGCATCGAAAACCTTCCTCGTTTCCCCTATAGTAGTAGTATCAATAAATCCATCCACATCTTTACAAAGTGGTTCCTCTAATCTGCCCTCGAAGGGTATCTTGCAAGCCGCACAAAATTCATGTAGTGACATCTCCCTAGTCTAATCATATAAATGAAACTCTACGGAAGGAGGTGATTTCTTAGGATGAAAGTAAAAAAAATTCAAGAAAGTATTAGTGAGTAGGAGATACTGATCGAGCTGGTCGTGGAGGAAGTCGGTGAGTCCCGCATTGTCAGCGAGAGAATAAAAATCATCATGAATATCGATTGCTCTTAAGAAATCATCACAAGGCCATTCACACGGCCGAACTTCCGCGACACGAGGGAGATTATACTTGGGCTTCTTATTCTCCTTGGTTTGTTTATCCTTTGAGCTTTTGCTAGAAGAGCCCCTCAAAAATCTCCTCATTATTTTCTGAAAATTTCTGAAACTTTTAGTAATTCAAAATAAAAGTAAACCAAACTCAATAATATTGATAGCAACTACTCCCACAAGTGCCTAGAGACTATATCATGCATTAGAACTACTTGGGGCCAACAAAATTTGACATGCAAGCTCAAGAACAGGGTCACCTTAGCAGCAAGAATTTGCAATAAATAAAGCACTAGAACAAAAACTAATTGGACCATTGGAGGAGTCACATACCAAAGAACAATCCCCCGAAGTAGTTTTGTGAATGGAGCTTTGAGAAAGGAGATCGAAAATGGAAGCAAAATGAGCTAGAACTCGTGCTTGAGCTGGTTGGTGATTTTTTTTGGAAGGAAGAAGAAGAGCATGGGTGCAGGAAATAGTGTAGGAGGGCCACCAAGGGCCCACGAGGCAGGGGGCGTGCCCTGGACGCTCGTGGCCAGGTGCTGGCTCCCTCTGATGTGTTCTAAGTGCCAGATATTCTCAAATATTCCAAAAAAAATCATATTAAATTTGCAAGGCATTTGGAGAACTTCTATGTTCGAGATATTTTTATTGCATGGATAATTCAAAAACAGACAGAATATACTATTTTTATTTTATTTATTATAAATAACAAGAATTAACAGGAGGGAACATAAAGTTGTGCCTTCTAACTTCATCCATCTCATGCTCATTAAAAGGAATCCACTAACAAGGTTGATCAAGTCTTGTTAACAAACTCCTTCCGCATCACATGAAACCGAAGAAATTTCTAAATGACACTAGGTTACCTCAATGGGGATACGAACATCCCCAATAATAAGAATATCATACTTCTTCTTTGCAGTACGAAGAGGAATTTGGAAACCTCCAATAATAATTGATGGAATTTTTCCAATAGAATTTATACTATGAACTTGAGGTTGTTTCCTCGAAAAGTGTACCGTATGCTCATTACCATAAACATGAAAGGTGACATTGCCTTTGTTGCAATCAATAACAGCACCTGCAATATTCAAAAAGGTTCTACCAAGGATAATCGACATATTGTCGTCCTCGGGAATATCAAGAATGACAAAGTCTGTTATGAGAGTAACGTTTGCAACAACAACAGACACGTCCTCACAAATACCGACAGGTATAGCAGATGATTTATCGGCCACTTGCAAATATATTTCAGTAGGTGTCAACTTATTTAATTCAAGTCTACGATATAAAGAAAGAGGCATAACACTAACACGGGCTCCCAGATCACATAACGCAGTTTTAACATAGTTTCTTTTAATGGAGCATGGTATAGTTGGTACTCCTGGATCTCCAAGTTTCTTAGGTATTCCACACTTAAAAGTATAGTTAGCAAGCATGGTGGAATTTTCAGCTTCCGGTATCTTTCTTTTATTTGTAATGATATCTTTCATGTACTTAGCATAAGGGTTCGTCTTAAGCATATCGGTCAACCGCATATGCAAAAAAATAGGTCTAATCATTTCAGCAAAGCACTCAAAATCCTCATCATCCTTTTTCTTGGATGGTTTAGGAGGGAACGGCATGGGTTTCTGAACCCATGCTTCTCTTTCTCTACCATGCTTCCTAGCAACAAAGTCTCTCTTATCATAACGTTGATTCTTTGATTGTGGGTTATCAAGATCAACAGCAGGTTCAATTTCTATATCATTGTTATTGCTAGGTTGAGAATCTACAAGAACATCATTATTAGCATTATCACCAGTTTCATGTTCATTACCAGATTGTGTTTTAGCATCAGAGATAGAAATATCATTAGGATTTTCAGGTGTGTCTACATCAGGTTCATTCGAATCATGCAAAGTCCTATCATCTTTCTTTTTCTTCTTTTAGAAGGGCCAGGTGCATCAACATTATTTCCCTGAGAATCTTGCTCAATTCTCTTAGGGTGGCCCTCAGGATACAAAGGTTCCTGAGTCATTCTATCACCTCTAGTCACAACTCTAACAACATTATCATTTCTCTTATAATTTAATTCTATGAGCAATTCATTCTGAGCCTTAAGCACTTGTTCTACTTGAGTGGTAACCATCGAAGCATGTTTACTGGTGAGTTTAAGTTCACCCTTAACTCTCACTAGTAGAAAACGGAGCTTTAAAACCGGTTTGTAAGGGCCTTTAGTGCCGGTTATGGAACCGGCACTAAAGTGTGGGCACTAAAGCCCCCCCCCCCTTAGTACCGGTTCGGAAAACCGGCGCTAAAGTGCCACCACGTGGCGTCAGCTCGCGCCCTAGTATGGGGGACCTTTAGTACCGGTTGGTGTTACCAACCGGTACTAAAGGTTTTTTTTTTTGAATTTTTTTTGAAAATTTTGGAAAAAAAATTTGATTTTTTTTCGACTTTTATTTTTTCTGAATTATTTGATGATTTAGTCTCTAATCACCTCTCTTAACTGCTCAAGTGTGGATCACTCATTCCAAATCATCTAACTTCTCGACCGGTCACCCATCCCTCTCACTACTCCAGCCCAAGCACGCTTAACTTTCGGGTTCTATTCTCCTTCATTTCCGAGTCTGCACTTGTTGTTTTCCTGACAATAGTAAGATGTCAATCCTATTAACCCTCAGGAGTTTATCTTGAGCATGAAGTCACACATTTCACCGTTTGAGTTTGAAACTATTATTCTAAAAAAACAGTAATTATTTAGTAACGCTAATATTTCTTGAATAAGTTTGACCATAGTTTGACCATAGTTTGACCATAGTTTGACCAAAATTCAAAAAAGTGAAATAACTATTTAGTAACACTAATATTCTTGAATAATTATGTAGTAACATTAATACTTCTTGAATAAGTAGTTTGACCAAATTTAACCAATTTTTTTTAAAACTGAAATTTGACCATATCTTTTTTTCCTTTTCGAATTTGAGGATTCTAAAAAATTCCAAACAGGCCGTAGGCGGTCTCCATCGGATGCGGATTTTCATGCTTAATTTTTTGATATATTATACGTTTTTTTCCGACATTGTATGCAAAAGTTATAGCCGTTTTACATTTTTCCCTACACTTTTTGCAAAACATGTCCAAATTTAAGTTTTCAATTTTTCCTAACTAGTAGATATAGTAATATAACTACCTCTCGAAGGATTTTATTTTTTGAAGTTTTTATCATTTTCTTTTGATTTTTTCAAAAC
>NW_021202914.1:48977-79198 GCF_002162155.2 Triticum dicoccoides
CTTGTCCCCTTTAGTACCGGTTCGTGGCACGAACCGATACTATAGGTTAGACCTTTAGTACCGGTTGGTAACACAAACCGGTACTAAAGGGGCTCGTGGGGATCCGGCCTGACGCCAGCCTGCCACTACCCCTTTAGTACCGGTTCGTGGCACGAACCGGTACTAAAGGCTCAACACGAACCGGTACTATTGATCGCAGCCACGAACCGACACTATTGATCACATTAGTGCTGGTTTTTTTACAAACCGGCATTAATGTGCTTCAAATTAAACCCTTTTTCTACTAGTGTCTAGACATATAATTACTCAAGCGTCCAATCATATAAGAATTACTTTTCAATTGTCTACTAACATAAGTGATACGTCCATTTAGATCATGCTTTTATGATCATATTTATTGCATTATGGGCTGTTATTTCACGTTATGTCATGATACTTATGGCTATTCTCTCTTATTTTACAAGGTTTACATGAAGAGGGAGAATGCCGGCAGCTGGAATTCTGGGCTGGAAAAGGACCAAATATTGACAGACTATTCTCCGCAACTTCAAAAGTCCTGAAACTCCACGGAATACCTTAGAATAAATAAAGAAAAATCGTCACCAAAGATGAAGACCAGGGGGCCCACACCCTGCTCACGAGGGTGGGGGCGCCCCCCCCCCCCTCGGCGTGCCCCCCTACCTCGTGGGCCCCCTGGTGGCTCTCAGACGCCCATCTTCTCCTATATGAAGTCTTTCGATGAGAAAAAAATCAGAGAGAACCTTTCGGGATGAGACTCCGCCACCACGAGGCAGAACCTTGGCGGAACCAATCTAGGGCTCTAGCGGAGCTTTTCTGCCGGGGACACTTCCCTCCGGGAGGGGGAAATCATCACCATCGTCATCACCAACGCTCCTCTCATCGGGAGAGGGCAATCTCCATCAACATCTTCACCAGCACCATCTCATCTCCAAACCCTAGTTCATCTCTTGTATCCAATTCTTGTCTCCAAGTCCGGGATTGGTGCTAGTAGTTTGCTAGTAGTGTTGATTACTCTTTGTAGTTGATGCTAGTTGGTTTACTTGGTGGAAGATCATATGTTCAGATCATATATGCACATTATTACCCCTCTGATTATGAACATGAATATGATTTGTGAGTAGTTACGTTTGTTCCTGAGGACAAGGGAGAAGTCTTGCTATTATTAGTCATGTGAATTTGGTATTCGTTCAATATTTTGATCAGATGTATGTTGTCTAACCTCTAGTGGTGTTATGTGAACATCGACTACATAACACTTCACCATTATTTGGGCCTAGAGGAAGGCATTGGGAAGTAATAAGTAGATGATGGGTTGCTAGAGTGATAGAAGCTTAAACCCTAGTTTATGCGTTGCTTCGTAAGGGGCTGATTTGGATCCACATGTTTCATGCTATGGTTAGGTCTACCTTAATACTTGTGTTGTAGTTGCGGATGCTTGCAATAGAGGTTAATCATAAGTGGGATGCTTGTCCTATTAAGGGCAGTACCCAAGCACCGGTCGACCCACATATTAAATTATCAAAGTACCGAACGAGAATCATATGAGCGTGATGAAAACTAGCTTCACGATATTCCCATGTGTCCTCGGTAGCGCTTTTCCTATTATAAGAGTTTGTCCAGGCTTGTCCTTTGCTACAAAAAGGATTGGGCCACCTTGCTGCACTTTATTTAATTTTGTTACTTGTTTCTCGTTACAATTTATCTTATCACAAAATTATCTGTTACCACTTATTTCAGTACTTGCAGAGAATACCTTGCTGAAAACCGCTTATCATTTCCTTCTGCTCCTTGTTGGGTTCGACACTCTTACTTATCGAAAGGACTACGATAGATACCCTATACTTGTGGGTCATCAAGACTCTTTTCTGGCGCCGTTGCCGGGTAGTGAAGCGCCTTTGGTAGGTGGAATTTGGTAAGGAAAAATTTATTTAGTGTGCTGAAATTTTTTGTCACTTGTTACTATGGAAAGTAATTGTTTGAGGGGCTTGTTCGGGGTATCTTCACCCCGTCCGGTTTAGCCAAGAGTTGCTCCTCAACCCACTGAACATACTGAGTCTATTGAAGATGAAACTGCTTTTCAGATTCCTTTGGGTATGATGGAAAAACTGCTAGCTAACACTTTCGCAGGAGATGGAACAAAGCATCCTGACGAACATCTACGCTTTGTGGATGATACTTGTGGACTATTTAAGCTTGCAGGTATGCCCGATGATGGTGTTAAGAAGAAGGCTTTCCCTTTTTCTTTGGGGGGAGACGCATTGACATGGTATAGGCTATGTGATGAGACGAGATCATGGAACTATAAAAGAGTGAAATTGGAATTTCATCAAAAGTATTACCCTATGCATCTTGTTCATCGTGATCGCAATTATATATATAATTTTTGGCCTCGCGAAGGAGAAATCATCGCTCAAGCTTGGGGGAGGCTTAAATGAATGTTATATTCATGCCCCAATCATGAGCTCTCAAAATTGACAATTCTCCAGAATTTTTATGCTCGGCTTTCTGATAACAATTGCACCATGCTCGATACTTCTTGTGCTGGCTCTTTTATGATGAAGTCTATTGAACTTGGATGGAATATATTGGATAGAATTAAACGCAACTCTGAAGATTGGGACCTCGACGAAGGTAAGGAGTGAGGTATGACACCCATGTTTGATTGTGTTAAATCTTTTATTGATACCGATGTTTTCCGTAAGTTTAGCACTAAATATGGACTTGACCCTGAGATAGTAGCTTCTTTCTGTGAATATTTTGCTACTTATGTTGATCTCCCCAAGGAGAAGTGGTTTCAATATCATCCTCCCATAGAAGTAAAAGTAGAAGCACCTATTAAAGTTGAAGAAAACATTGTCACTTACAATGATCCTATTGTTCCTACTTCTTATGTTGAGAAACCCCCTTTCCCTGTTAGAATGAAGGATCATGCTAAAGCTTCAACTATTGTTCGTAAAAGCAATATTAGGACTTATACCTCCTGAGCAAGTCAAAGTAGAACCCAATATTGCTATTGTTAAAGATCTCTTGTCGGGTAGTATTGATGGGCATGTTATTCAATTCACTGGTGAAACTGCTAGAGTTGCTAAACCCTGTGATAGAGATAAACATAGACCTGTGGTAGGCATGCCTGTTATTTTGTTAAAATAGGAGATCATTGTTATCATGGCTTATGTGATATGGGTGCTAGTGCTAGTGTTATACCATTTAACTTATACAAAGAAATTATTCATGTTACAATTAAACTTGCAAATAGAGATACTATATCTCCAATGGGAATTGTTAGAGATGTTGAAGTCTTGTGTGGGAAAACCAAATATCCCGTTGATTTTCTTGTTCTTGGTTCTCCACAAGATAGCTTTTGTCCCATTATATTTGGTAGACCCTTCTTGAGTACTGTTAAAGCTAAGATAGACTGCGAAAAGAATGTTGTTACTACTGGCTTGGATGATATGGTTCATGAGTTTAATTTCTCTAAATTTAGTAAACAACATCGTGAGGAAGAATTGCCTAGTAAGGATGAAATTATTGGTCTTGCCTCTATTGCTGTACCTCCTAGTGATCCTTTAGAATAGTATTTGCAAGATCATGAAAATGATATGTTTATGAATGAAAGAAGGGAAATAGATGAAGTATTCTTTAAACAAGAACCTATTCTACAACACAATTTACCTGTTGAAATCCTAGGGGACCCCATCCACCCAAGGGTGATCCCGTGTTTGAGCTTAAACCGTTGCCGGATAATCTTAAATATGCTTATCTTGATGAAAAGAAAATATATCATGTTATTATTAGCGCTAACCTTTCAGAGCATGAAGAATAAAGATTATTGAAAACTCTGAAGAAGCACCGTGCTGCTATTGGATATACTCTGGATGATCTTAAGGGCATTAGTCCCACTCTATGTCAACATAAAATAAATTTGGAAGCTAATGCCAAACCAGTTTGTGATCCTCAACGACGTTTGAATCCTAAAAAGAAAGAAGTGGTAAGAAAAGAAATACTCAAGCTTCTGGAGGAAGGTATAATTTATCCCGTTGTTGATAGTCAGTGGGTAAGTCTTGTTCATTGTGTCCCTAAGAAGGGAGGTATTACTGTTGTCCCTAATGATAAAGATGAATTGATCCCTCAAAGAATTATCACAGGTTATAGGATGGTAATTGATTTCCGTAAGTTAAATAAAGCTACTAATAAAGATCATTACCCCTTACCTTTTATTGATCAAATGCTAGAAAGACTATGCAAACATACACATTATGGCTTTCTAGATGGTTATTCTGGTTTCTCTCAAATACCTGTGTCAGCTAAAGATCAATCAAAGACTACTTTTACATGCCCTTTTGGTACTTTCGCTTATAGACGTATGCCTTTTGGTTTGTGTAATGCACCTTCTACCTTTCAAAGATGCATGATGGCTATATTCTCTGACTTTTGCGAAAAGATTTGTGAGGTTTTCATGGATGACTTTTCCGTCTATGGTTCCTCTTTTGATGATTGCTTAAGCAATCTTGATCGAGTTTTGGAGAGATGTGAAGAAACTAATCTTGTCTTGAATTTGGAAAAGTGCCACTTTGTGGTTAATGAAGGTATTGTCTTGGGGCACAAAGTTTCCGAAAGAGGTATCGAAGTTGATAAAGCCAAGGTTGATGCTATTGAAAAGATGCCATGTCCAAAGGACATCAAAGGTATAAGAAGTTTCCTTGGTCACGCCGGATTTTATAGGAGGTTCATTAAGGACTTCTCAAAAATCTCTCGGCCTCTGACTAATTTATTACAAAAAGATGTACCGTTTGTCTTTGATGATGATTGTGTAGAAGCATTTGAAATACTTAAGAAAGCACTAGTCTCTGCACCTGTTGTTCAGCCACCTGATTGGAATTTACCCTTTGAAATTATGTGTGATGCTAGTGATTATGCTGTAGGTGCTGTTCTAAGGCAGAGAGTTGATAAGAAATTAAATGTTATCCATTATGCTAGTAAGACTCTAGATAGTGCTCAAAGAAATTATGCTACTACCGAAAAGGAATTTTTAGCTGTGGTGTTTGCTTGTGATAAGTTTAGACCTTATATTGTTGATTCTAAAGTTACTATTCACACTGATCATGTTGCGATTAAGTATCTTATGGAAAAGAAGGATGCAAAACCTAGACTTATTAGATGGGTTCTCCTGCTTCAAGAATTTGATTTGCATATTGTTGATAGAAAGGGAGCTGAGAACCCCGTTGCAGATAACTTGTCTAGGCTAGAGAATGTTCTTGATGAACCACTACCTATTAATGATACCTTTCCTGATGAGCAATTAAATGTCATAAGTACTTCTCGTAGAACTCCATGGTATGCTGATTATGCTAATTATATTGTTGCTAAATTTATACTGCCTAGCTTCACATAACAACAAAATAAAAAGTTTTTCTATGACTTGCGACATTACTTTTGGGATGACCCACATCTTTATAAAGAAGGAGTAGATGGTATTATTAGACGTTGTGTACCTGAGCATGAACAGGAACAGATCCTACTCAAGTGTCACTCCGAAGCTTATGGAGGACATCACACTGGAGATAGAACTGCACATAAGGTATTGCAATCCGGTTTTTATTGGCCTACTCTCTTCAAGGATGCCAGTAAGTTTGTTTTGTCTTGCGATGAATGTCAAAGAATTGGTAATATCAGTAGACGTCAAGAAATGCCTATGAATTATTCACTTGTTATTGAGCCATTTGATGTTTGGGGCTTTGATTATATGGGACCTTTTCCTGCCTCTAATGGTTACACTCATATTCTAGTTACTGTTGATTACGTTACTAAGTGGGTAGAAGCTATTCCAACTAGTAGTGCTGATCACAACACTTCTATTAAAATGCTTAAGGAAGTTATTTTTCCAAGGTTTGGAGTCCCTAGATACTTAATGACTGACGGTGGTTCACACTTTATTCATGGTGCTTTCCGTAAGATGCTTGCTAAATACGACGTTAATCATAGGATTGCATCTCCTTATCACCCTCAGTCTAGTGGTCAAGTAGAATTGAGCAATAGGGAGCTCAAATTAATTTTACAAAAGACTGTTAATAGGTCTAGAAAGAATTGGTCCAAGAAACTTGACGATGCATTATGGGCCTATAGAACTGCATATAAAAATCCTATGGGTATGTCTCCGTACAAAATGGTCTATGGAAAAGCTTGTCATTTACCTCTCGAACTAGAACATAAGGCATATTGGGCTATTAAAGAGCTCAACTATGATTTCAAACTTGCCGGTGAGAAGAGGTTATTTGATATTAGCTCACTTGATGAATGGAGAGCCCAAGCATATGAAAATTCCAACTTGTTTAAAGAAAAAGTTAAAAGATGGGATGACAAAAGGATACAAAAGCGTGAGTTTAATGTAGGTGATTATGTATTGCTATACAACTCTCGTTTAAGATTTTTTGCAGGAAAACTTCTCTCTAAATGGGAAGGTCCCTACGTTATCGAGGAGGTCTATCGTTCCGGTGCCATAAAAATCAACAACTTCGCAGGCACAAATCAGAAGGTGGTAAACGGTCAAAGGATCAAACACTATATCTCAGGTAATCCTATAAATGTTGAAACTAATATTATTGAAACCGTGACCCCGGAGGAGTACATAAAGGACACTTTCGAGAATGTTCCAGACTCCGAAAAGGAATAGGTATGTTGTACGGTAAGCAAACCGACTCCAAAACAATTTTTAAGGCAATATTTCTCCGTTTTGAAATATTTAGAAAAATAGAAAAATAAATAGCAGTCCGGGGAGGACACGAGGCCTCCACGAGGGTGGAGGGCGCACCCAACCCCCTGGGCGCGCACCCCTACCTCCTGAGCACCCCGTGTGCCCTCCGGACTCCGTTTCCTTGCACGATACGTATTTTGGTCGGTAAAAATTCATTATATATACTCCCGAAGGTTTTGACAACCGTATCACGCAAATATCCTCTGTTTTCGTTTCGAGTTGTTTCCGTTGCAGATTTAGAGCACCATGACTTCTCCCACTTCCAGCAACGAAGACAAGGATGCTTGGCTATTGAAGATAGAGTTGAAGAGAGAGGAACCAGAAGAAATCAACAAGGATGAAAGGATCAAGAAGTCCATGGAGGTTCAAGCTCCCGTGGTGAACGAAGAATACATCCCTCAACCCTTACCTAACCTTTTCACTCCAACAGAAATTGAAGCTTTCAAGATGATTGAGTTAGCCCGCATATAGAACAAGTATCTTACACAGGAGAATATTTTGTTGAAGGACCATATTACTGGGCTCAAGGGCATTATCCGCAAGTTGGAGGAGCTTTTACGCTCGATGTGCGATTATCCACCGTTATCTTCACCACCTCCATCACCTCCGAGGATATAATCACATTGGTATGGGCACTCCCCTTGGCGACTGCCAAGCTTGGGGGAGGTGCCCTGGTATCGTATCACCATCACAACTCCTATCTTTACAGGTTTTTTTTAGTTCGATCCTATTAGTAGTATCTAGATTTAGTAGAATAAAGTCATGGCATGATCTAGTTTTGAGTTTTGCTTTATGATATTTCCTTGTAATCGAGTTCGTGAGCTTTATAATAAAGATTAGTGTTGAGTCAATGGCTTGAGTATTTTGCCATGATCTTGGGAAAGTAGAAGAAAAGAACAAAAAGAATCAAGAGTTCATATTGATCTTATTGAAAGTAGTGACTTCACATAGAAAGATTATGATGATTTAAAGTTGTTAGGAGTTGGCAAATATAGCTTTGGTCATCGTTGCAATTAATAGGAAGTAATAAGGAAAGAGAGGTTTCACATATAGATATATTATCATTGACATCTTTTATGGTTGGGAGCACTCATTAAAATATGACATGCTAAAGAGTTGAGGTTGGACAAGGAAGATAACATAATGAGTTATGTTTTCTTACATTCGAGATAAAGTATGTTGTCATGGATCCTCTACCATGTTGAGCTTGCCTTTCCCCCTCATGCTAGCCAAATTCTTAGCACCAAGTAGAAATACTACTTGTACTTCCAAACACCCTTAAACCAGTTTTGCCATGAGAGTCCACCATATCTACCTATTGATTGAGTAAGATCCTTCAAGTAAGTTGTCATCGGTGCAAGCAATAAAAATTGCTCTCTAAATATGCATGACTTATTAATGTAGAGAAATAAGCTTTGTACGAACTTGTTGTGGACGCAATAAAAGCGACGGACTGCATAATAAAGGTTCACATACAAGGGGCAATATAAAGTGACGTTCTTTTGCATTAAGATTTTGTGCATCGACCCTAAACGTGCATGAAAACCTCTGCTTCCCTCTGCGAAGGGCCTATCTTTTTGTCGGTGTACTCCTTGAGCATATAAAAGGAGGCCCATGCGCAACGTAGAGGGGGGTTCGGGAGACAGAAAAACACTCACGCTCGGCCTCGTTAGCAGCTCGGTTGTACTGTAGCACTCAGCGCTCCTGAGCAAGAACTCAATACAATCAGACAAGCAGCAGTAGGAGTATTATCTCTCCGGAGAGCTCCGAAGCTGGGTAAACTGTTCGTGTGCTTCGCCTCGATCCGCTCTTCTTGCGATCGCCGCCCCCCGCCGAACCGAAAGGGGCTCGGTCCGCCGGCCCCATAGGTGTTTGTGGATCAGTTTCCCCGACATCTTTGGCACGCCAGGTAGGGGGCATCGAGGTTGTGTAAACCTGATCCGGCGTTCACACGAGCTAGATCTTCATCTTCTTCATCGACATGCCACCGAAGAAGAAGGCTTCGGCGGCAGCTGTTCCGTCCACATCGATACCACCACCACCGGAGCAAACGAGTGGTGGGGTAGACGCCGGCGGAAGAACAGGCATTGACGAGGGAGCCCACGGTGATGCCAGGTCCAAGGACAAGGATGCGCAGACCTCGGTGTCCAAACATGCACCGTGCCCATCTCAGGAGGCGCAAGACCGACAGCGTCATGGTATTCGCAGTGCCATACGTTTGTTGGACCAAGATCGAGCTGGTGGATCTCGGGGTGCTCAAGACCAACATGCACACCAACATGCTGGCACGAGCGAGACACGGTCGCCTAGACGGGATACTGCTCCTTCTAACATAGTTAGAAGTCCGAGCATATCCTGCTCCTCGCGCCATTCGCCACTACCGCCCACCACTCCAGCAGAAGCTTTGGCGCGAGCTCAACTGCTCCTGGATTACCCTCCAACGGCAGACAAGATCAATGAATGGAGGGCCACCATTCAGAGTCTCATCGGCTTCGCCAACGGCGACACTCCGCGGCAGCCGAGTACATCGCTGCCGCGACAGGACTGCCAGGCACGAGCCGATGGCGACGAAACCGGTGGGGGTGCAACCACCGTGCACTCTCCACCCCGAAGGCCAAGATCGCCGACTCGCCGGATCCACCTCGACAGCGACTCCACCGCATCATAGGATCCACGAGCTCGTCGCGATCAACGCCAAGTTCCTCACGAACGACAGCAAGAAGATGCTCGAACTCGCATCGAGCGCAGAAGAGAAGCGCGGCGTCAATCCAACCAGCGCGCTGGGCCCTCTGTCGACATGCATGCGCCAGGGGAACCAGGCGACTTGCCGTACGCGGTAGGTTGCCCTGCGTTCACTCGTGAGCTGCGGCAAGTCCAGTGGCCCAGCAAGAAGAATTTCAAGCCAGACGTACCAGAGAAGTATGATGGCAAGTCGCATCCGTCGGAGTTCCTCAGCATCTACACCATCGCGGTGCAAGCTGCCGGGGGGCGGGACGACAAGATCCTTGCCAACTACTTCCCGCTGGTGCTCAAGCCCAACGTCAGATCCTGGCTCATGCACTTGCCAGACAACTCCATATCCTCTTGGGCAGATCTATGCCATCAGTTTGTCGGCGCCTTTACAGGCGGCCACAAGCCTCATGGCCAAGAAAGCGACCTTCATCTGCTCGCCTAGAAGGAAGGAGAGCCCCTGCGCAAGTACATTCAGAGATTCAGCCGCGTACAGCACAACATCCCAGATGTCCACCCTGCCGCGGTAATTAGCGTGTTCCATCAGAACGTGCGAAACCGCAAGATGCGGGAGGAGATGGCGATGTGCAAGATCAGAGACGTTAGTGAGCTATATGCCCTGGCCGACAAGTGTGCACGTGCCGAGGAAGGGAGGAAACTCCCCGGAGAGAATACAGAAGCAGGAGGATCTGATAGTGAGGATGCCACCCTGACAAAGAAAAACCGGCAGTGGAACAACATGAAGAAGAAAGGCAAAGATGTGCTAGTCGTTGAGCAGTCCGGCAATGGAAGTGGCGCCAAGAAAGCCAAAGCTGGTAGCTCCGGCAAGGAGATTGCCGCAGGCACCAACAACCAGGCTATGGCGGTCGCCGACAAGCAGGACGGCACCAACAAGCAGTACTGCAAGATCCACCGCACCAAGGGCCATGGCCTCCAGAGCTGCAAGAAGGTCGAACAGCTTATAGAGCAGCAAAAGGCTGAATACGAGCGACGCGGCAAGGAGAAGGCCCAGGAAGGTGCTAGAGGAGCCGGCAAGAAACGCCCCGGCCGAGGAGGACACCGCGGCAAGGCCAAGCAGCGGCAAGGAGACAGACCTCCCCGCGGCCGCGACAACGATGAAGATGATGACGACGACGAAGATATGGATGATGACGAGGCCGATGAGCAAGAGTTCCAGAAAGCCACAGAGATCCTGTGCGTTGACGGCGGTGCTTCTCTGCATACTTCACACCGCCAGCTCAAGCAGTGGGTGTGGGAAGTCAATGCGGCAGAACCACCCATCGAGTCACGCATGCCTCTGAAATGGTCCGGCACGCCTATCATTTTTGATATTGAGGACCACCCTGATCGCATAACAGCGGTCGGGTGCTTGCCGATGTTGGTTTCACCAACTATCCGCAACCTCAAGGTCACTAAGATGCTAGTTGACGGCGGGGCCAGATTGAACCTGATCTCCTCCGCGGTACTCCAGAAACTCCAGATCCCTGACAGCGAGCTCGAAGAGACTGGCACATTCCAAGGAATCAATCCGGGAAGGAGCAAGCCGAAGGGAAAGATCACATTGCTGGTAACATTTGGCAGCGAGTTGAACTTCAGGACAGAGAGGGTCACTTTTGACGTTGCTGACTTTCCATTGCCTTACAATGGGATACTCGGCCGTCCAGCACTCGCCAAATTCATGGCAGCCTCTCACTATGCATAAAACATGCTGAAGATACCAGGCCCGATAAGTGTCATCTCTGTCCCTAGCGACAAGAAGGATGCTCTTATCTGTGCCAACAAGATTTACCGGGAAGCAGCAGCCGCAACAGATCGCAAATCACTTGCCGTTTAAGCTCCCGGGGGGAAGAAAAAGACCAAGTCCGGCAAGAGTTCTGATGCCCACTCCGGCAAGCGCACCTCTTCGGAGTGCTGCGCTACTGTCGAGGACACACCATCGAGCTCCACCGGCAAGTGTAAGAAGGCAATGGCAGCTCCACCAGAGACCAAGAAGGTGTCCGCCAAGGAGGACGGCACTGGTGGTACCTTCACCATCAGTGCCACTCTCGACCCTAAATAGGAAAGCGCGCTCGTTACTTTCCTGCGGGCGAACGTCGACGTATTTGCGTGGCAACCGTTTGACATCCCCGGTGTTCCCAGGAAAGTAATCGAGCACCATCTTGCCGTCTGTCCTCATGTGCGGCCCGTCAAGCAGAAAGTCAGGAAGCAGGCAGTGGAGCGTCAAGAATTTCATCGTGGAAGAAATCAAGAAATTGGAAGCAGCAGGCCTTGTCAGAGGAGTGCTCCATCCTACGTGGTTGACCAATCCTGTAGTCGTGCGCAAGGCTAACGGGAAATGGAGGCTTTGTATCGACTTTACTGATGTCAATAAAGCTTGTCCCAAAGACCCATTTCCCTTGCCGTGCATCGACGAGATTGTTGACTCCACGGCCGGATGTGACTTGCTTTCATTTCTTGATGCATACTCTGGATACCATCAGATCTTCATGGCAGAAGAGGATGAGGAGAAGACTGCATTCATCACCCCATGTGGCACATACTGTTTCGTACGGATGCCTTTCGATTTAAAGAATGCTGGTTCAACATTTGCAAGGGTAGTCCATGACGCTTTTGAGCCGCAAATGCACAGAAATGTGGAAGCCTACATGGATGACATAGTGGTCAAGAGCAAGGACAAGGCGACCCTGATTCAAGATTTAGACGAAACCTTTGCAAATCTGCGCAAGATCA
This sequence comes from Triticum dicoccoides, assembly GCF_002162155.2. NCBI lineage: Eukaryota > Viridiplantae > Streptophyta > Magnoliopsida > Poales > Poaceae > Triticum > Triticum dicoccoides. The sequence goes on from NW_021202914.1 coordinate 61,210, forward strand.
ACCTCAAGCTTAACCCCGAGAAGTGTGTGTTTGGAGTCCCCTCCGGCAAGCTGCTCGGGTTCTTCGTGTCTCAGCGGGGAATTGAAGCCAATCCCGACAGGATCAAGGCCATTGAGCAGATTGAAGCACCAAAGCGCGTCAAGGATGTACGAAGACTTGCCGGTTGCATGGCTGCTCTCAGCAGGTTTATCTCTAGATCTGCTGAGGTGCCCTGCCGTTTTTCAAAATATGGAAAAAGACATGTCCAATGAAATGGACTCCGGAGGCGGAGGCTGCGCTGCAGGACTTGAAGAGATACCTGTCCTCCACTCCAACACTTGTCGCACCTAAGCCACAAGAGAAGTTGCTGCTGTATATAGTAGCAACCAATCAAGTGGTTAGTGCTGCGTTAGTGGCGGAGAGGGAGGCGGATGATGAGCCAACAACCACGGCAGATGCATCCAGCGACAAGCAAGGGACTTCACCGACAAGCTCTGGTCCCGACAAAGATGGATCTACGCAGGAGCATGAGAAGATGCAGAAAAGAATGGTGCAGCGCCCAGTTTACTTTGTCAGTTCCCTTCTGCAGGGGGCTAGGTCAAGGTACTCTGGTGTGCAGAAATTGCTTTTCGGCCTTCTCATGGCCTCGAGAAAGCTGCGCCATTACTTCCAAGCACATGAGATCACAGTCGTCACTCATTTTCCGCTGAAGAGGATACTGCAAAATCCAGAAGCAACAGGCAGGATTGTCGAGTGGGCACTGGAACTGTCAAGCTTTGGCCTCAAGTTTGAGAGCACTTCAACTATCCAAAGCAGAGCATTGGCGGAGTTCATAGCAGAATGGATGCCAACACAAGATGAAGAAATTCGGGAAACGAACATCCCCGTCAAGGAAGCAAGCAAAGAGTGGATGATGTACTTTGATGGTGCCTTCTCACTGCAAGGTGCGGGCGTGCTGCTTGTTGCACCCACCGGGGAGCACCTCAAGTACGTAGTCCAGATGCACTTTCCCAGGGAGCAAGCAACGAACAATACCGCAGAGTATGAAGGTTTGCTTGCCGGTCTCAGGATCGCAGCAGACCTTGGGATCAAGAAGCTCATTATCAGGGGTGACTCACAGCTTGTCGTCCGCCAAGTGAACAAAAATTATCAGAGTCCGTTGATGGAAGCTTACGTTGATGAAGTAAGAAAGCTAGAAGAGCACTTTGATGGCCTACAGATGGAACATGTTCCAAGAGATCAGAACGACATTGCTGATGGCCTGTTGAAGTGCGCTGCACTTAAATTACCTGTGGAACCAGGGATCTTTGTGCTCAAGCTGACTCAACTGTCTATAACGCCATCAACTGGACAGAGCAACAAGAGGAAGTTGATTTCTGGTGACTATTTTCCGGCAGAGCTCCCCGAAGCCGCCGCCAAGAAGGTCCCCAAGATCAACACCAAGAGTGCTGAGCAGCAGTCTGCTCCGGCGAGCCCTAGGGTTTGTTCCATTGAAGCAGACGCTCCCGACAAGTTTTGCTCCGGCAAGCTTGCCAGGGAACGTCAAGCTCCGGCTGAGCCACAGGTTCTCGCCATAGAAGCGGATGTTCCCGCAGCAGCAGGTGTGCCTTTAGTCCTTGTTGTCGAGACGCAAGCTCCAGCATGGGCACATCAGATTGTCTGTTTCCTTCAGACAGGAGAACTTCCCGAAGAGCAAGAAGAAGCGGAAAGAGTAGCCCGGCAGTCAAATATGTACCAGTTTGTCGACAACACACTGTACAGAAGAAGACTCAACGGTGTGAAATTGAAGTGTATTCGCCGGGAAGACGGACAAAAGCTGTTGGCAGAGATACATGGAGGCATATGTGGACACCACATTGGCGCAAGAGCACTTGACGACAAAGCTTTCCGGCAAGGTTTCTTTTGGCCGACAGCCCTCCAGGATGCAACTGCACAAGTAACCAAGTGCGAAGCGTGCCAGTTCCATTCCAAGCAGATACGCCAGCCAACTCAAGCTCTCCAGACGATCCCTTTATCCTGGCCATTTTCGGTCTGGGGGCTCGACATCCTCGGCCCCTTTCCCCGAGCTGTCGGGGGCTTTGAGTACTTGTACGTTGCGATCGACAAGTTCACAAAGTGGCCGGAAGTGGAAGCAGTGAGGAAAGTGACAGCACAGTCAGCAGTCAAGTTCTTCAGGTCGATTGTTTGCCGCTTCGGGATCCCTAACAGGATCATCACCGACAACGGCACGCAATTCACGAGTCGCACCTTCATGCAGTATGTCCAAGATCTTGGCGCCAAGGTCTGCTTCGCTTCTGTTGCTCATCCGAGAAGCAACGGTGAAGCGGAGAGGGCAAATGCTGAAGTGCTGCGCGGGCTCAAGACCAGGACTTTCGACAGGCTGCGCAAGTGCGGAAAGAACTGGATTGAGGAGCTTCCGGTGGTTCTTTGGTCGATCAGGACGACACCAAATCGAGCCACTGGCCAGACACCTTTCGCTCTAGTTTATGGAGCAGAGGCAGTTCTCCCCACGGAACTCGTATACGGGTCACCTCGAGTACTCTCTTATGATGAGCTTGAGCAAGCGCAGCTGCGACCAGATGACGCGCTGCTCCTTGAGGAGGACCGTCTTCAGGCTGCTGTACGAGCTGCTCGATACCAGCAAGCTTTGCGCCGCTACCATAGCCGCAAAGTTAATGCCAGAAGTTTCGAGGAAGGAGACCTTGTTCTTCGGCGCGTTCAGTCCGCCAAGAATTCCAACAAGTTGACGCCAAAGTGGGAAGGCCCTTACTGGGTGAAACGAGTCACTAGGCCTGGCGCTGTCCACCTTGAGACCGAAGATGGCATTCCGGTGAGAAACTCCTGGAACATTGAACATCTTCGTAAGTTTTACCCGTAAGGCGCGGTTGCCGGAACCCGTTCCGACAACCACCTTTTGTACAAGTCTTGCCGATGTTGCATGTAATCCTTTGTACAAAGCCGGGCGCAGACCCCGTGCATAAGTAAAGCTCATGTGCTCCGCACATCTTGTCAATTTCATGCTTTCTACTTCTTTTGCATGTGTTATCTGACACTTTGTGCAGCGCCTACCCCCGGTAAGCAATAACGAGCCGTAAGGCTCCATATCTTTATTTTCCCTTCTTTCTTTTTCTCAAAAAGGAAAGGAAGGTTTCCTCGCCCACAAGTTTGCCGGGGGGAAAGGAGAAGATAATGGTGTGGACCAGGCGTCGTTCAAGGAAGTTTCGCCTTACCGGAAAGCAAACGACAGAAAAGCTAAGTTGCCAAAGTTTGAGCAATCAGTTTTAATTTTTAAGTTATCTTCCTCGAACGACCATGCTTTGTATGGAAAACCTGTGCGCGGAGGAACCAACTCGTAGCTAGTTGCGCCCTTACTTTGTTTCCAGTCCCCTCAACAACTTAAGTGAGCTGCGACTAGTTGCGACAAGGTTTCTTGTCGGAAGCGGCACCGCCAGCAGGCTGCTGACGTCCCGCACTTAGCGCTCGTGGCCCAGGTGCCTGCGCCGACAAGTTCCCTGAAAGCGCAGGGCAAAAACATACAAAGGAAGGAATCAAGTAAAGGAAATAACACAGCAATCTCTACCCAAAATAGAGTTATATTACAAGATAGCTTGTCGCAGCTCTAATAGATTGTTCTCATGACATGACCAGCAGCGACAAAGAAAAAGAGAAAACGGGCGGCCTAATCTCCGCGATCGCCCTCAACCCTCTTGATCCCGCTCACCTTGTCCACAATGGGTGCGACAAGGGCCTTGAGCGCTTCCAGATCAGCATCTGGTGGCAGGGACCTGAGGACGTTGGTGAGGTTGAGGCCTGGGTTGCGGAAGGCCACCTTCACCAGCACCTTCTGAAGAGCTCCCGCGCAGATCTTGCGCGACTCATCGGCCAGCTGCTTTGGGATCTTCTCCCGGAGTCGCTGGAGGGCCATCGCCACTCCTTTGAAGAACAAGCTGAGCTTGGCGCTGGGTTGGAGGTGCTCATCGGAGGAGTACCCGAGATCCTCCATCCCCAGCTGCGCCAGCTCCCTGTCGATGGCTGCGGCAACATTCACGAGACCCTCGGTCCAGTGCTCCACATTCTCCCTAAAACAGTTCTAGGCGGAAGCGGCACTCGCCAGCAGCGCCTCGGCGGCCTTGATCTTCTCCGTCAAGACCACCTCCCGCTCCCTGGCGCCGTCCAGCGTTTGAGTCAAACTGACCAGCTTCAACTCAAGATCTGCGTTGGAGTCCTTGGCGGCGCTAAGCTCTTTGCTTCTCTCAGCAAGACGACCTTGCAGCTCGCCATGAGCGGCGGCGTCCTTCTCGCGCTCACGCTTGAGCGCAGCAAGCTCCTCGCCGCTCGCCTTGAGGTCGGCCTCCAGCTGCGCCATCTTCGTCTCCAGCTCCTTCTTGGCGGCCTCGGCAGCTGCGGCAGCATCCTCTGCTTCCTTGAGAGCCCCGCAAAATGTTTGCTCGTGCGCGGCTAGCTCCTCCTCGTGGCTGTCAAGGTTGACTTTGCGCTGCGCCAACTCGCCTTCCTGCGCAGATAGCTTCTCGGCAACAAGCCGCTGTTGCTCTTCAACTTCAGCCTTCTCGAGGAGGAAGGCTTTCCGCTCCTCGGCGACTTGCTCCCGCTCCTCTGCCAGGGACCGCAGAGCTTCCTGCCTGAGACCCTGGAGCTCCTCCGCGCGCTTCTCGATGTCCACTCCCGCCTTCGTGACAAGCGCTTCTCGGGATTCCAGCTTGGCCTGTCGGGCACAGTAAAGCGACAACAACTTCCGTAGCAGCCGCTCCTCCTCAGGCTCGTCGCTGCTGCTGCTTGGCGCGCCGACTAGTGTCAGCCCAGCGGAGGCGAGCACCTCTCCATCCAAGATCTCTCCTTCGACCGGCGCCCTGGAGCTTGATGCCCAGGGGAGCTTGATGAAGATGTCGTCGCCGGCCTTCAAATAGGCGCCGGACTGGGGCTCTTCGGAGCCTGGCGCTGCAGCAGCGGTTGAGGGATCGGCGGTCGGCGTAGCGCCTGATGCTCCTGCGGCCTCGGGGCCGTCAGTGCGATCGCCGGATCCCTCGCCAGCTTCTGCGGTGGCAGCATTGGCAGCCTCTTCGCCGACGGGCTCATCAGCGTCGGCTTCTCCTTCGGTGGCAGCAGCGTCGTCGGTATTGCTGCGCGCGTTCTCCTCGCCGGCGACCTCGGTTTCCATCGGCTCGGTGGCAGATGGATCTGACGAACGGAAAAAGGAGAAAAGTCAAGCTAATATCCAAAAAAAGAAAATCAGAAGAAGAAGAACCCAAGGGAAGTTTTCAAGCAAGAGGATTACCTGTACTAGGATCTGCAGTCGTGGTCTCAACCACCGGAGGGTCACTGGTGTTGTCCCTTGCCGGAGAACTGCCCCTTGCTAGAGAATTCCCCCTTGCCGGAGAACGCTCCCTTGCCGGGGAATCCTCCCTTGGCGGTGTGGTCGAAGCAGATGGCATTTCGGGAGCGGCTTCCGGGCACTCCTGGTGAGGTTGCTCTACTCCTACACAAACCAACAGTCAGATACCAGCAAAGAAAGAGCACCCATGCGCGCCTGACAGCAGGAAGTAAACCATATACTTACGCTGGGGCTGCGCTGGGGGCTGCTTTGAGGAATGGTTGCAGGGTCCGGCAAGGTGGTCTCAGACACACCCCCTGCTGTCGCGGTGGGTTCATCCTCGATAACAATCACCGGAACCTTGGCTCTCTTCGCCGCTCTCTGGGCCAGCGTCCTGAAAAGGAATGGGTTCAGAGTGAAGCAAATCAGATACAAGACAAAGCAACAAATTTGAAGAACCACAAGTACAGCGGGGAATCTTAATCTTCTTCTTCCTCGTCGGAGCTGAGCGCGGAGAGATCGAAGTCCGGCTCGCCTCCGGTGCGGCGAGGCGGAGGAGTAGGTTCCCTTGTCTGCTTGGCAGGAGCAGTAGCGGTGTGCCGGGAAGACCCCGCTCCAGTTGCCGCAGCGGCGTGAGGCGCTCCCGCGGCAACAGTGCTTGCCGCGGTAGAGCGTGTCGCGCGGCACGGCGGCTGTTGACTCGTTTGCCGCCCCGCTACGTCCCCGGCCTTGCGGAGACGCCTTCTTGGTGGAGCTGGGGGCTCCGCTTGCGGCAAGCTGGCTGAAGGTGGGGAGGAGGAGGAGCCGATCTTCAACGAGTCGCTCGCGCCCTCGGCGGGCTCACTCGACTCAGCTTCAGGCCCGACAAGATCTTCCTCGCCGGAAAACTCTTCTCGCTCGACGAGGCTTGCCGCCTCTGCTGCCTCTGCCTCCTCCATGGTGAATCCGAACTCGCCCGCGGCAGCAGCTGCTGCCGCCTCTTCCAGCCTCGTGGCGATGCGCTGCATCTCATCATCGGTGGTGTCGCGGGTGAGGCTCTTCTGTTCATCGGGGCGGACCGGCACTTCTACCAGGCCGTCAAAGAACTCCTGCACGATGTCATCTGCAGGCTCTTGCCAAGTTGGGACAATTCCATGCGAATCACACAGCGGCATCATTACACGGATACGGTCGAGCGAGGAGTTGTTGCACAGCGGAACGACACCCCTCGGCAACATGAACGCTTCGGGATGTTGAGGATCGCGCTTGAACAGTTCCAGGATCATCGCGTCCAGTTCCAGGACAGTGAAGTTGAAGTTGAGGCCCGGGCGCAGCCTCATGATATCCGCCGCATTCTGGAACTCCCAGGCGGGTCTCCTCCTCTCCTGCAGGGGGGCGATGCGGCGGCGAAGAAAATCTGCGCCAACGGCGCCTACGGTGAGCCCGGCAAGCCTGAGGCGTAGGATCCGGGTGACGGCAATCTTCAGCCTATCGTCTTCCGGGGCCACGTTGCTCCAACCGTTGCCGTGCGTTATTGGGGCTTGGCGCTGGGCGGTAAATGGCTGCGGGTTCTCCTCGACAATCCAGCACCATTCTGCTCTCCATTCCTCCCACTTGCTGCGGAGCTCTCCCTCCAGATAGGCTTCCTTCTTGCCAACTCTCAAGATCTAGGCGATTCCCCCAGATAAAGGCTCCCCTCTCTCAACTCGAGGCATAAAGAAGTGACGGAAAAGAGCTACGTTTGGATAGACTCCAACAAAGTTTTCGTAGAGATGTGCGAAAACTGCCATGGTCAGAACAGCATTGGGGTGAAGTCAAGGAGGCGGAACCCGTAGGTGTTCATGATATCGCAGAAAAATTCAGAGAAAGGCGGGCATAGCCCGCAGTAGAAGAACAGCGTGAAGACAGGGTATCCATTCGGAGCCAGTTCCGAAGCGGCAGCTAGGAGTACCTTCATACGCGGATGCGCTCGCGTCTCCGTCGACCAGAAGAGGTAGTAGTACTCCCTCAGCTCCTTCGCGGCGAGCTAGGGGGGAAGATTGCCCGCTCCTTTCGCAGCGCCGCGAGCCGCTGCGCCTCGGCCGACTTCACGACCTTCCCCTTGTCGGCTTTCGGAGCCATGGCGGAGGTGGTGGGGGAGATCGACGGCGTTGGTGATGCTGGTGGCGATGGCGGGCGGAGCGCTGCTCTCTTTCAGCCTTGGGAAGAAGGGGGGAGCGGCGGAGATTTTTGAGATTGGAGTAGCAACCGGCGAGATGGGCGAACTGCCCCTGTTTCCCCTGCTTATAAAGAGGGAGGGGGCGGGCGTTCCGTCTTTCCGATTAAAGAAACCACCCACGATCTCTCCCACGACGCCGCATTCGACGCGTGCCGTTGGGGGAAGGCGCGGTGGATACGGAGTGAGATACGGCGTAACCTAGGCCGCACGTGCCCGTGCCCTGTTTTGGGCCTGGCCCAACAGCGCCCGGCACCGTGTGTGGCCCAGGCCCGGGGGCTCCTGTCGGTGTACTAGGGTAGGGGTACCCTAGTATCCCGAACCTGTGCAGGGGCATTTGCAGCACCCCGCGGCAAGGCTTGCCGGGTGACCGCCAAGGTCCTTCGTTGGTTCCTTTGGAGCCATTCAAGAACAAAGTATTCAAGCCAAGGAGACAAGGCCCCGGCAAGAGGAGCTTGCCGGGAAGGCCAACCAGGGCATCTCAAGGAACTTGCCGCGACGCGCCACGCGTCTCGGCAAGGCCCGGTGAGCGACAAGCTTCCGGACGCAACAAGACAACGACCGCGGCAAGGCGCCTGCCGCGGCAAGCGACCACTCTGTACCCACGCTCTGGCACATCCACCAACGTGTCGCCCTGGGGCCTTTCCAGGCGCGCGTGGCGAGAGGCCGTGCAGCCAGCGGTGCGCGCTGGCAAGCGGCGCTGACAAGATTGCCATCGTGGCAAGCGGTGGCGTCCCTGACGGTCCCTTTATGCACTGTTTGGGCGACGCAGATGGGCATTTAATGGCTTTGTCCCCTGCCGTCAGGGTTAGGTATGATACACTGTACAGGTTGTTCTACCAACCACAATTCCTTTTCCATTTTTACCCTTATCTACATTGCCACCTGTCGGTGACCCCTTGAGCATATAAAAGGAGGCCCATGCGCAACGTAGACGGGGGTTCGGGAGACAGAAAAACACTCACGCTCGGCCTCGTTAGAAGCTCGGGTGTACTGTAGCACTCAGCGCTCCCGAGCAAGAACTCAATACAATCAGACAAGCAGCAGTAGGAGTATTATCTCTCCGGAGAGCTTCGAAGCTGGGTAAACTGCTCGTGTGCTTCGCCTCGATCCGCTCTTCGTGTGATCTCCGCCCCCCGCCGAACCGAAATGGGCTCGGTCCGCCGGTTCCATAGGTGTTCGTGGATCAGTTTCCCCGACACTTTTATTATTATCCTCTACCTTACAAGAGTCACGATGATCCTCACCATTCCTTTTTCATTTTATCCTTTGGCAAGCTCAGCATGTTGGAAAGAGTATGATATACATATGTAATTGGATGTGGGGGAGCATGAATTGTTATTGTTGACATTACCCTTGAGGTAAAAGGTTGTGGGACAAAACTATAAGCCTCTATCTTTCTCTGTGTCCGATTAAAACTCCGTAACCACAAGTATCTCGTGGGTGCTAGCAATTATGAAGGACTAAATGATAGTTGAGTATGTGGACTTGCTTTTAAGCTCTGACATAGACTCTTTCCGATGTTATGATAAATTGCAATTGCTTCAGTGACTTAGATTATAATTGTTAGTGCCCAATAATGTTTCTGATTCATGCTTTAGCTTTGTGAATAGGTCATTACTTGAACATGAGTAATCATATGACAAAATCTATTTATGTTGTTGTTATTAAATAATAAAGATGCCTTCATGTCCGTATTTTATTTTTATCGACGCCTCTACCTCTAAACATGAGGACATATTTCTTGTTATCGGCTTTTCGCTTGAGGACAAGCGAGGTCTAAGCTTGGGGGAGTTGATACGTCCATTTTGCATCATGCTTTTATGATCATATTTATTGCATTATGGGCTGTTATTTCACCTTATGCCACGATACTTATGGCTATTATCTCTTATTTTACAAGGTTTACATGAAGAGGGAGAATGCCGGCAGCTGGAATTCTGGGATGGAAAAGGACCAAATATTGAAGGACTATTCTGCGCACCTCCAAAAGTCCTGAAGCTCCACAGAATACCTTAGAATAAATAAAGAAAAATCATCGCCAAAGATGAAGACCAGGGGGCCCACACGTGGCTCTCCTGGTGGCTCTCCGACGCCAATCTTCTCCTATATGAAGTCTTTCGATGATAAAAAAATCAGAGAGAACCTTTCAGGACGAGACTCCGCCGCCACGAGGCGGAACCTTGGCGGAACCAATCTAGGGCTCTGGCGGAGCTTTTCTGCCGGGGACACTTCCCTCCGGGAGGGGGAAATCATCACCATCGTCATCACCAACGCTCCTCTCATCGTGAGAGGGCAATCTCCGTCAACATCTTCACCAGCACCATCTCATCTCCAAACCCTAGTTTATCTCTTGTATCCAATTCTTGTCTCCATGTCCGGGATTGGTGCTAGTAGTTTGCTAGTAGTGTTGATTACTCTTTGTAGTTGATGCTAGTTGGTTTACTTGGTGGAAGATCATATGTTCAGATCCTATATGCACATTATTACCCCTCAGATTATGAACATGAATATGCTTTGTGAGTAGTTACGTTTGTTCCTGAGGACAAGGGAGAAGTCTTGCTATTATTAGTCATGTGAATTTGGTATTCGTTCGATATTTTGATAAGATGTATGTTGTCTAATCTCTAGTGGTGTTATGTGAATGTCTACTACATAACACTTCACCATTATTTGGGCCTAGAGGAAGGCATTGGGAAGTAATAAGTAGATGATGGGTTGCTAGAGTGACAGAAGCTTAAACCCGGTTTCATGCGTTGCTTCATAAGGGGCTGATTTGGATCCACATGTTTCATGCTATGGTTAGGTTTACCTTAATACTTTTGTTGTAGTTGTGGATGCTTGCAATAGAGGTTTATCATAAGTGGGATGCTTGTCCAAGTAAGGGCAGTACCCAAGCACCGGTCCACCCACATATCAAATTATCAAAGTACCGAACGCGAATCTTATGAGTGTGATGAAAACTAGCTTGACGATATTCCCATGTGTCCTCGGGAGCGCTTTTCCTATTATAAGAGTTTGTCCAGGCTTGTCCTTTGCTACAAAAAGGGATTGGGCCACCTTGCTGCACTTTATTTACTTTTGTTACTTGTTGCTTGTTACAATTTATCTTATCACAAAATTATCTGTTACCACTTATTTCAGTACTTGCAGAGAATACCTTGCTGAAAACCGCTTATCATTTCCTTCTGCTCCTCGTTGGGTTCGACACTCTTACTTATCGAAAGGACTACGATAGATCCCCTATACTTGTGGGTCATCAATAAGCATGGAATTTTCTTGTTTAGCCACAAAATCACCAAATTCATCCAAGCATCGGATAGCAAACTTAATTAGTAGATGAGATTTTAACTTTATCATATCTATAAAGAGAGTTTACCTTCACTACCTGTGTCGGGTTATCAAGAGCGTTTATTTCTTTAATAGGTGGTATATCCAGGCCATGTATTTCTTCGACAGGAGGTAAATTTTTAACATATTCAGCTTTAATACCTTACTCTTTCACAGATTTCTTTGCCTCTTGCATGTCTTCAAGACTGAGAAATAGAACACCTCTTTTCTTTGGAGTTGGCTTAGGAGTTGGTTCAGGAAGTGTCCAATTATTTTCATTTGTCAACATATTATTCAATAACAATTCAGCTTGGTAAACTGTCCTTTCCCTGAAAACACAACCAGCACAACTATCCAGGTGGTCCTTGGAAGCATCGGTTACTCCATTATAAAAGATATCAAGTATTTCATTTTTCTTTAGAGTATGATCAGTCAAAGCATTAAGTAATCGGAGAAGCCTCCCCCAATCTTGTGGGAGACTCTCTTCTTCGATTTGCACAAAATTATATATCTCCCTTAAGGCAACTTGTTTCTTATGAGCGGGGAAATATTTAGCAGAGAAATAGTAAATCATATCCTGGGGACTACGCACACAACCAGTATCAAGAGAATTAAACCATGTTTTAGCATCACCCTTTAATGAGAAAGGAAATATTTTAAGAATATAGTAGTAGCGAGATTTCTCATCATTAGTAAACAAGGTGGCTATATCATTTAACTTAGTAAGATGTGCCACTACAATTTCAGATTCATTGCCATAAAAAGGATCAGATTCAACCAAAGTAATTATCTTGGGATCAACAGAGAAATCATAATCCTTATCAGTAACAAAGATAGGTGAAGTAGCAAAAGCGGGGTCATGTTTCATTCTAGCATTCATAGACTTTTGTTTCAGCTTAGCTAATAATTTCTTAAGATCTGATCTATCATTGCAAGCAAGAAATTCTCTAGCAGTTTCTTCATCCATAACATAACCCTCAGGAACAACCGGCAATTCATATTTAGGGGGAGAACCTTCATCACCACTATCATCAATATTATCAGTTTCAATAATTTCATTCTCCCTAGCCCTAGCAAGTTGTTCATCAAGAAATTCACCTAATGGCACAGCAAGCATAGAAGTAGTTTCATCATAACTATCCTACATAGCAGAAGTGGCATCATCAATAACATGCGACATATCAGAATTAATAGAAGAAGAAGGTTTAGGTGTCGCAAGTTTACTCATAGCAAAAGGAGAATCAAGTGTGGAGCTAGATGGCAATTCCTTACCTCCCCTCGTAGTTGACAGATAAATCTTAGTTGTTTCATCTTTTAAGTTCTTCATAGTGATCAGTAGATATAAATCCCAAGTGACTCAAAGAATAGACCAATGCTCCCCAGCAACGGCGCCAGAAAATAGTCTTGATAACCCACAAGTATAGGGGATCGCAATAGTTTTCGAGGGTAGAATATTCAACCCAAATTTATTGATTCGACACAAGGGGAGCCAAAGAATATTCTCAAGTATTAGCAGTTGAGTTGTCAATTCAACCACACCTGCATAACTTAGTATCTGCAGCAAATTATTTAGTAGCAAAGTAGTATGGAAGTAACAGTAACAGTAGCAAAAGTAATAGTAGCAGTTTTGTAGTAATTGTAACAGTGGCAATGGCAGAGTAACTGAGCAAAGAACAATATGTGAAAAGCTCGTAGGCATTGGATAGGTGATCGATAATTATGTCGGATGCGATTCCTCATGTAATAGTTATAACACAGGGTGACACAGAACTAGCTCCAGTTCATCAATGTAATGTAGGCATGTATTCCAAATATAGTAAGACGTGCTTATGGGAAAGAACTTGCATGACATCTTTTGTCCTGCCCTCCCGAAGCTTCGTAATGTCCTCCTCTGTAACGGAGGAGGCCATCCACTTGCCTCCGACTCTGGACATGTCGTGCATGGCTTTATGGAGAAGGTGAGAACTTGGGCGCTGGAGCTCAAGGTTGCGAGAATGGATGAGTAAAGGAGGAAGAAGGCGTGGGTGAAAACGGGAGATCCCTATCTCTTTATAAAGGTGGTAGAAACTGTGTGGCTCCCCACTTGCCTGTCAAAATTGCTTATTTTGCAAGCGCCACGATTGATGGCGCAGTTCGGTTACCCATACCCGTATTGATGAGAATTCCGCAATAAGGGGACACGATCTCTACTTCGACAAGACGTGCCAAGGAAACCACCTCGCAATATGTGCGGTAGCTAGTTGTGAAAAACGGTTCAAATAATGACCGGGCCATGGCGTGATGTCATGCCATGAAAAGTTGTCAGCAGATTAGATTTGTGGAATATTGTTCTTTCTACGGTGGTGTGTGAAATTTGTTTTGTAGAGCCGGACAAGATTCATGTGTTCGAAGTTTATCTTGGAGTTTTCGGAGATGGAACCCGCCTTGCAATGCCGAAGACAATCTGTGCGTCGGACTCATCGTCATTGAAGCCTGGTTCAGGGGCTACTGAGGGAGTCCTAGATTAGGGGGTATTCGGACAGCCGGACTATATACTTTGGACGGACTGTTGGACTAGGAAGATACAATATTGAAGACTTCGTCCCGTGTCCGAATAGGACTCTCCTTGGCGTGGAAGGCAAGCTTGGTGATTTGGATGTATAGATCTCCTTCTCTGTAACTGACTTGGTGTAACCCTAGCCCCCTCCGGTGTCTATATAAACCGGAGGGTTTAGTCCGTAGGACAAGAACACTCATAATCATAGGCTAGTTTCTAGGGTTTAGCCTCTACGATCTCGTGGTAGATCAACTCTTGTAATACTCATATCATCATGATCAATCAAGCAGGAAGTAGGGTATTACCTCCATCGAGAGGGCCCGAACCTGGGTAAACATCGTGTCCCCAGCCTCCTGTTACCATTAGCCTTAGACGTACAATTCAGGACCCCCTATCCGAGATCTGCCGGTTTTGACAGCGACAGTCGTACTGAGGAGTGTCATTTGAGTACCACTGGCTGGCAATCTCCTCCGGATCCCACTGATAAAAATACTATCGATGACGGTCAAGTGGTGGTTCCGACTCAGGCACTGGAGCTGATGTCTGACCCCGGTGTGCGTAAACGGCCTCCGGCAAGATGAGAAACGTGCCTGAAGATAAGTCAAACAAAGAGGGTGCAGGCAAGCTAATAGTTTCATTGTGGGTCTTATTAAATCTCAACTTATACTTAAGCATTTTATCATCATTTTTGACAATGAACTCATGTGCTACCATACTCTTATAATCTAGAAAAGTAGGGCGCAGCAGCTTTCCTCTTTCTCATAATGCCTAATAGGTATCCTAAGGTGTTTAGCAAGGCGTAAAGCATAGATACCTCCAAAGATGGGGAACTTGGTATGGTTCAGCCTTAATCGTTTAGGAATATTAGCGCCCATACTAATAGAGTTATCAGGAAATAAAGCATTGAACAAAATAATAATATCAGGAACACTAAGGTTTCCATAGTTTCCGCGACCAATTAAGCATCTACTAGCAAATATTGCAAAGTAACCTAGAACAGGAAAGTGTATGCTAGTAATTCTTGCATCGAAAACCTTCCTCGTTTCCCCTATAGTAGTAGTATCAATAAATCCATCCACATCTTTACGAAGTGGTTCCTCTAATCTGCCCTCGAAGGGTATCTTGCAAGCCGCACAAAATTCATGTAGTGACATCTCCCTAGTCTAATCATATAAATGAAACTCTACGGAAGGAGGTGATTTCTTAGGATGAAAGTAAAAAAAATTCAAGAAAGTATTAGTGAGTAGGAGATACTGATCGAGCTGGTCGTGGAGGAAGTCGGTGAGTCCCGCATTGTCAGCGAGAGAATAAAAATCATCATGAATATCGATTGCTCTTAAGAAATCATCACAAGGCCATTCACACGGCCGAACTTCCGCGACACGAGGGAGATTATACTTGGGCTTCTTATTCTCCTTGGTTTGTTTATCCTTTGAGCTTTTGCTAGAAGAGCCCCTCAAAAATCTCCTCATTATTTTCTGAAAATTTCTGAAACTTTTAGTAATTCAAAATAAAAGTAAACCAAACTCAATAATATTGATAGCAACTACTCCCACAAGTGCCTAGAGACTATATCATGCATTAGAACTACTTGGGGCCAACAAAATTTGACATGCAAGCTCAAGAACAGGGTCACCTTAGCAGCAAGAATTTGCAATAAATAAAGCACTAGAACAAAAACTAATTGGACCATTGGAGGAGTCACATACCAAAGAACAATCCCCCAAAGTAGTTTTGTGAATGGAGCTTTGAGAAAGGAGATCGAAAATGGAAGCAAAATGAGCTAGAACTCGTGCTTGAGCTGGTTGGTGATTTTTTTTGGAAGGAAGAAGAAGAGCATGGGTGCAGGAAATAGTGTAGGAGGGCCACCAAGGGCCCACGAGGCAGGGGGCGTGCCCTGGACGCTCGTGGCCAGGTGCTGGCTCCCTCTGATGTGTTCTAAGTGCCAGATATTCTCAAATATTCCAAAAAAAATCATATTAAATTTGCAAGGCATTTGGAGAACTTCTATGTTCGAGATATTTTTATTGCATGGATAATTCAAAAACAGACAGAATATACTATTTTTATTTTATTTATTATAAATAACAAGAATTAACAGGAGGGAACATAAAGTTGTGCCTTCTAACTTCATCCATCTCATGCTCATTAAAAGGAATCCACTAACAAGGTTGATCAAGTCTTGTTAACAAACTCCTTCCGCATCACATGAAACCGAAGAAATTTCTAAATGACACTAGGTTACCTCAATGGGGATACGAACATCCCCAATAATAAGAATATCATACTTCTTCTTTGCAGTACGAAGAGGAATTTGGAAACCTCCAATAATAATTGATGGAATTTTTCCAATAGAATTTATACTATGAACTTGAGGTTGTTTCCTCGAAAAGTGTACCGTATGCTCATTACCATAAACATGAAAGGTGACATTGCCTTTGTTGCAATCAATAACAGCACCTGCAATATTCAAAAAGGTTCTACCAAGGATAATCGACATATTGTCGTCCTCGGGAATATCAAGAATGACAAAGTCTGTTATGAGAGTAACGTTTGCAACAACAACAGACACGTCCTCACAAATACCGACAGGTATAGCAGATGATTTATCGGCCACTTGCAAATATATTTCAGTAGGTGTCAACTTATTTAATTCAAGTCTA
Source organism: Triticum dicoccoides (assembly GCF_002162155.2). Lineage (NCBI taxonomy): Eukaryota > Viridiplantae > Streptophyta > Magnoliopsida > Poales > Poaceae > Triticum > Triticum dicoccoides. Next base: position 77,241 of record NW_021202914.1, read on the forward strand.
CGATATAAAGAAAGAGGCATAACACTAACACGGGCTCCCAGATCACATAACGCAGTTTTAACATAGTTTCTTTTAATGGAGCATGGTATAGTTGGTACTCCTGGATCTCCAAGTTTCTTAGGTATTCCACACTTAAAAGTATAGTTAGCAAGCATGGTGGAATTTTCAGCTTCCGGTATCTTTCTTTTATTTGTAATGATATCTTTCATGTACTTAGCATAAGGGTTCGTCTTAAGCATATCGGTCAACCGCATATGCAAAAAAATAGGTCTAATCATTTCAGCAAAGCGCTCAAAATCCTCATCATCCTTTTTCTTGGATGGTTTAGGAGGGAACGGCATGGGTTTCTGAACCCATGCTTCTCTTTCTCTACCATGCTTCCTAGCAACAAAGTCTCTCTTATCATAACGTTGATTCTTTGATTGTGGGTTATCAAGATCAACAGCAGGTTCAATTTCTATATCATTGTTATTGCTAGGTTGAGAATCTACAAGAACATCATTATTAGCATTATCACCAGTTTCATGTTCATCACCAGATTGTGTTTTAGCATCAGAGATAGAAATAGCATTAGCATTTTCAGGTGTGTCTACAACAGGTTCATTCGAATCATGCAAAGTCCTATCATCTTTCTTTTTCTTCTTTTAGAAGGGCCAGGTGCATCAACATTATTTCCCTGAGAATCTTGCTCAATTCTCTTAGGGTGGCCCTCAGGATACAAAGGTTCCTGAGTCATTCTACCACCTCTAGTCACAACTCTAACAACATTATCATTTCTCTTATCATTTAATTCTATGAGCAATTCATTCTGAGCCTTAAGAACTTGTTCTACTTGAGTGGTAACCATCGAAGCATGTTTACTGGTGAGTTTAAGTTCACCCTTAACTCTCACTAGTAGAAAACGGAGCTTTAAAACCGGTTTGTAAGGGCCTTTAGTGCCGGTTATGGAACCGGCACTAAAGTGTGGGCACTAAAGCCCCCCCCCTAGTACCGGTTCGGAAAATCGGCGCTAAAGTGCCACCACGTGGCGTCAGCTCGCGCCCTAGTATGGGGGACCTTTAGTACCGGTTGGTGTTACCAAGCTGTACTAAAGGTTTTTTTTTGAATTTTTCTTGAAAATTTTGGAAAAAAAAATTGATTTTTTTTCGATTTTTATTTTTTCTAAATTATTTGATGATTTAGTCTCTAATCACCTCTCTTAACTGCTCAAGTGTGGATCACTCATTCCAAATCATCTAACTTCCCGACCGGTCACCCATCCCTCTCACTACTCCAGCCCAAGCACGCTTAACTTTCGGGTTCTATTCTCCTTCGTTTCCGAGTCTGCACTTGTTGTTTTCCTGACAATAGTAAGATGTCAATCCTATTAACCCTCAGGAGTTTAGCTTGAGCATGAAGTCACACATTTCACCGTTTAAGTTTGAAACTATTATTCTAAAAAAACAGTAATTATTTAGTAACGCTAATATTTCTTGAATAAGTTTGACCATAGTTTGACCATAGTTTGACCATAGTTTGACCAAAATTCAAAAAAGTGAAATAACTATTTAGTAACACTAATATTCTTGAATAATTATGTAGTAACATTAATACTTCTTGAATAAGTAGTTTGACCAAATTTAACCAATTTTTTTTAAAACTGAAATTTGACCATATCTTTTTTTCCTTTTCGAATTTGAGGATTCTAAAAAATTCCAAACAGGCCGTAGGCGGTCTCCATCGGATGCGGATTTTCATGCTGAATTTTTTGATATATTATACGTTTTTTTCCGACATCGTATGCAAAAGTTATAGCCGTTTTACATTTTTCCCTACACTTTTTGCAAAACATGTCCAAATTTAAGTTTTCAATTTTTCCTAACTAGTAGATATAGTAATATAACTACCTCTCGAAGGATTTTATTTTTTGAAGTTTTTATCATTTTCTTTTGATTTTTTCAAAACTGAAATGGCGATAC
>NW_021202914.1:79574-126982 GCF_002162155.2 Triticum dicoccoides
GTTCGTGGCACGAACCGGTACTAAAGGCTTGTCCCCTTTAGTACCGGTTCGTGGCACGAACCGATACTATAGGTTAGACCTTTAGTACCGTTTGGTAACACAAACCGGTACTAAAGGGGCTCGTGGGGATCCGGCCTGACGCCAGCCTGCCACTACCCCTTTAGTATCGGTTCGTGGCACGAACCGGTACTAAAGGCTCAACACGAACCGGTACTATTGATCGCAGCCACGAACCGACACTATTGATCACATTAGTGCTGGTTTTTTTACAAACCGGCATTAATGTGCTTCACATTTAACCCTTTTTCTACTAGTGTCTAGACATATAATTACTCAAGCGTCCAATCATATAAGAATTACTTTTCAATTGTCTACTAACATAAGTGATACGTCCATTCAGATCATGCTTTTATGATCATATTTATTGCATTATGGGCTGTTATTTCACGTTATGTCATGATACTTATGGCTATTCTCTCTTATTTTACAAGGTTTACATGAAGAGGGAGAATGCCGGCAGCTGGAATTCTGGGCTGGAAAAGGACCAAATATTGACGGACTATTCTCCGCAACTTCAAAAGTCCTGAAACTCCACGGAATACCTTAGAATAAATAAAGAAAAATCGTCACCAAAGATGAAGACCAGGGGGCCCACACCCTGCTCACGAGGGTGGGGGCGCCCCCCCCCCCGGCGTGCCCCCCTACCTCGTGGGCCCCCTGGTGGCTCTCAGACGCCCATCTTCTCCTATATGAAGTCTTTCGATGAGAAAAAAATCAGAGAGAACCTTTCGGGATGAGACTCCGCCACCACGAGGCAGAACCTTGGCGGAACCAATCTAGGGCTCTAGCGGAGCTTTTCTGCCGGGGACACTTCCCTCCGGGAGGGGGAAATCATCACCATCGTCATCACCAACGCTCCTCTCATCGGGAGAGGGCAATCTCCATCAACATCTTCACCAGCACCATCTCATCTCCAAACCCTAGTTCATCTCTTGTATCCAATTCTTGTCTCCAAGTCCGGGATTGGTGCTAGTAGTTTGCTAGTAGTGTTGATTACTCTTTGTAGTTGATGCTAGTTGGTTTACTTGGTGGAAGATCATATGTTCAGATCCTATATGCACATTATTACCCCTCTGATTATGAACATGAATATGATTTGTGAGTAGTTACGTTTGTTCCTGAGGACAAGCGAGAAGTCTTGCTATTATTAGTCATGTGAATTCGGTATTCGTTCAATATTTTGATCAGATGTATGTTGTCTAACCTCTAGTGGTGTTATGTGAACATCGACTACATAACACTTCACCATTATTTGGGCCTAGAGGAAGGCATTGGGAAGTAATAAGTAGATGATGGGTTGCTAGAGTGATAGAAGCTTAAACCCTAGTTTATGCGTTGCTTCGTAAGGGGCTGATTTGGATCCACATGTTTCATGCTATGGTTAGGTCTACCTTAATACTTGTGTTGTAGTTGCGGATGCTTGCAATAGAGGTTAATCATAAGTGGGATGCTTGTCCTAGTAAGGGCAGTACCCAAGCACCGGTCCACCCACATATTAAATTATCAAAGTACCGAACGAGAATCATATGAGCGTGATGAAAACTAGCTTCACGATATTCCCATGTGTCCTCGGTAGCGCTTTTCCTATTATAAGAGTTTGTCCAGGCTTGTCCTTTGCTACAAAAAGGATTGGGCCACCTTGCTGCACTTTATTTAATTTTGTTACTTGTTTCTCGTTACAATTTATCTTATTACAAAATTATCTGTTACCACTTATTTCAGTACTTGCAGAGAATACCTTGCTGAAAACCGCTTATCATTTCCTTCTGCTCCTTGTTGGGTTCGACACTCTTACTTATCGAAAGGACTACGATAGATACCCTATACTTGTGGGTCATCAAGACTCTTTTCTGGCGCCGTTGCCGGGTAGTGAAGCGCCTTTGGTAGGTGGAATTTGGTAAGGAAAAATTTATTTAGTGTGCTGAAATTTTTTGTCACTTGTTACTATGGAAAGTAATTGTTTGAGGGGCTTGTTCGGGGTATCTTCACCCCGTCCAGTTTAGCCAAGAGTTGCTCCTCAACCCACTGAACATACTGAGTCTATTGAAGATGAAACTGCTTTTCAGATTCCTTTGGGTATGATGGAAAAACTGCTAGCTAACACTTTCGCAGGAGATGGAACAAAGCATCCTGACGAACATCTACGCTTTGTGGATGATACTTGTGGACTATTTAAGCTTGCAGGTATACCCGATGATGGTGTTAAGAAGAAGGCTTTCCCTTTTTCTTTGGGGGGAGACGCATTGACATGGTATAGGCTATGTGATGATACGAGATCATGGAACTATAAAAGAGTGAAATTGGAATTTCATCAAAAGTATTACCCTATGCATCTTGTTCATCGTGATCGCAATTATATATATAATTTTTGGCCTCGCGAAGGAGAAATCATCGCTCAAGATTGGGGGAGGCTTAAATGAATGTTATATTCATGCCCCAATCATGAGCTCTCAAAATTGACAATTCTCCAGAATTTTTATGCTCGGCTTTCTGATAACAATTGCACCATGCTCGATACTTCTTGTGCTGGCTCTTTTATGATGAAGTCTATTGAACTTGGATGGAATATATTGGATAGAATTAAACGCAACTCTGAAGATTGGGACCTCGACGAAGGTAAGGAGTGAGGTATGACACCCATGTTTGATTGTGTTAAATCTTTTATTGATACCGATGTTTTCCGTAAGTTTAGCACTAAATATGGACTTGACCCTGAGATAGTAGCTTCTTTCTGTGAATCTTTTGCTACTTATGTTGATCTCCCCAAGGAGAAGTGGTTTCAATATCATCCTCCCATAGAAGTAAAAGTAGAAGCACCTATTAAAGTTGAAGAAAACATTGTCACTTACAATGATCCTATTGTTCCTACTTCTTATGTTGAGAAACCCCCTTTCCCTGTTAGAATGAAGGATCATGCTAAAGCTTCAACTGTTGTTCGTAAAAGCAATATTAGGACTTATACCTCCTGAGCAAGTCAAAGTAGAACCCAATATTGCTATTGTTAAAGATCTCTTGTCGGGTAGTATTGATGGGCATGTTATTCAATTCACTGGTGAAACTGCTAGAGTTGCTAAACCCTGTGATAGAGATAAACATAGACCTGTGGTAGGCGTGCCTGTTATTTTGTTAAAATAGGAGATCATTGTTATCATGGCTTATGTGATATGGGTGCTAGTGCTAGTGTTATACCATTTAACTTATACAAAGAAATTATTCATGTTACAATTAAACTTGCAAATAGAGATACTATATCTCCAATGGGAATTGTTAGAGATGTTGAAGTCTTGTGTGGGAAAACCAAATATCCCGTTGATTTTCTTGTTCTTGGTTCTCCACAAGATAGCTTTTGTCCCATTATATTTGGTAGACCCTTCTTGAGTACTGTTAAAGCTAAGATAGACTGCGAAAAGAATGTTGTTACTACTGGCTTGGATGATATGGTTCATGAGTTTAATTTCTCTAAATTTAGTAAACAACATCGTGAGGAATAATTGCCTAGTAAGGATGAAATTATTGGTCTTGCCTCTATTGCTGTACCTCCTAGTGATCCTTTAGAATAGTATTTGCTAGATCATGAAAATGATATGTTTATGAATGAAAGAAGGGAAATAGATGAAGTATTCTTTAAACAAGAACCTATTCTACAACACAATTTACCTGTTGAAATCCTAGGGGACCCCATCCACCCAAGGGTGATCCCGTGTTTGAGCTTAAACCGTTGCCGGATAATCTTAAATATGCTTATCTTGATGAAAAGAAAATATATCATGTTATTATTAGCGCTAACCTTTCAGAGCATGAAGAATAAAGATTATTGAAAACTCTGAAGAAGCACCGTGCTGCTATTGGATATACTCTGGATGATCTTAAGGGCATTAGTCCCACTCTATGTCAACATAAAATAAATTTGGAAGCTAATGCCAAACCAGTTTGTGATCCTCAACGACGTTTGAATCCTAAAAAGAAAGAAGTGGTAAGAAAAGAAATACTCAAGCTTCTGGAGGAAGGTATAATTTATCCCGTTGTTGATAGTTAGTGGGTAAGTCTTGTTCATTGTGTCCCTAAGAAGGGAGGTATTACTGTTGTCCCTAATGATAAAGATGAATTGATCCCTCAAAGAATTATCACAGGTTATAGGATGGTAATTGATTTCCGTAAGTTAAATAAAGCTACTAAGAAAGATCATTACCCCTTACCTTTTATTGATCAAATGCTAGAAAGACTATGCAAACATACACATTATGGCTTTCTAGATGGTTATTCTGGTTTCTCTCAAATACCTGTGTCAGCTAAAGATCAATCAAAGACTACTTTTACATGCCCTTTTGGTACTTTCGCTTATAGACATATGCCTTTTGGTTTGTGTAATGCACCTTCTACCTTTCAAAGATGCATGATGGCTATATTCTCTGACTTTTGCGAAAAGATTTGTGAGGTTTTCATGGATGACTTTTCCGTCTATGGTTCCTCTTTTGATGATTGCTTAAGCAATCTTGATCGAGTTTTGGAGAGATGTGAAGAAACTAATCTTGTCTTGAATTTGGAAAAGTGCCACTTTGTGGTTAATGAAGGTATTGTCTTGGGGCACAAAGTTTCCGAAAGAGGTATCGAAGTTGATAAAGCCAAGGTTGATGCTCTTGAAAAGATGCCATGTCCAAAGGACATCAAAGGTATAAGAAGTTTCCTTGGTCACGCCGGATTTTATAGGAGGTTCATTAAGGACTTCTCAAAAATCTCTCGGCCTCTGACTAATTTATTACAAAAAGATGTACCGTTTGTCTTTGATGATGATTGTGTAGAAGCATTTGAAATACTTAAGAAAGCACTAGTCTCTGCACCTGTTGTTCAGCCACCTGATTGGAATTTACCCTTTGAAATTATGTGTGATGCTAGTGATTATGCTGTAGGTGTTGTTCTAAGGCAGAGAGTTGATAAGAAATTAAATGTTATCCATTATGCTAGTAAGACTCTAGATAGTGCTCAAAGAAATTATGCTACTACCGAAAAGGAATTTTTAGCAGTGGTGTTTGCTTGTGATAAGTTTAGACCTTATATTGTTGATTCTAAAGTTACTATTCACACTGATCATGTTGCGATTAAGTATCTTATGGAAAAGAAGGATGCAAAACCTAGACTTATTAGATGGGTTCTCCTGCTTCAAGAATTTGATTTGCATATTGTTGATAGAAAGGGAGCTGAGAACCCCGTTGCAGATAACTTGTCTAGGCTAGAGAATGTTCTTGATGAACCACTACCTATTAATGATACCTTTCCTGATGAGCAATTAAATGTCATAAGTACTTCTCGTAGAACTCCATGGTATGCTGATTATGCTAATTATATTGTTGCTAAATTTATACTGCCTAGCTTCACATACCAACAAAATAAAAAGTTTTTCTATGACTTGCGACATTACTTTTGGGATGACCCACATCTTTATAAAGAAGGAGTAGATGGTATTATTAGACGTTGTGTACCTGAGCATGAACAGGAACAGATCCTACTCAAGTGTCACTCCGAAGCTTATGGAGGACATCACGCTGGAGATAGAACTGCACATAAGGTATTGCAATCCGGTTTTTATTGGCCTACTCTCTTCAAGGATGCCAGTAAGTTTGTTTTGTCTTGCGATGAATGTCAAAGAATTGGTAATATCAGTAGACGTCAAGAAATGCCTATGAATTATTCACTTGTTATTGAGCCATTTGATGTTTGGGGCTTTGATTATATGGGACCTTTTCCTGCCTCTAATGGTTACACTCATATTCTAGTTACTGTTGATTACGTTACTAAGTGGGTAGAAGCTATTCCAACTAGTAGTGCTGATCACAACACTTCTATTAAAATGCTTAAGGAAGTTATTTTTCCAAGGTTTGGAGTCCCTAGATACTTAATGACTGACGGTGGTTCACACTTTATTCATGGTGCTTTCCGTAAGATGCTTGCTAAATACGACGTTAATCATAGGATTGCATCTCCTTATCACCCTCAGTCTAGTGGTCAAGTAGAATTGAGCAATAGGGAGCTCAAATTAATTTTACAAAAGACTGTTAATAGGTCTAGAAAGAATTGGTCCAAGAAACTTGACGATGCATTATGGGCCTATAGAACTGCATATAAAAATCCTATGGGTATGTCTCCGTACAAAATGGTCTATGGAAAAGCTTGTCATTTACCTCTCGAACTAGAACATAAGGCATATTGGGCTATTAAAGAGCTCAACTATGATTTCAAACTTGCCGGTGAGAAGAGGTTATTTGATATTAGCTCACTTGATGAATGGAGAGCCCAAGCATATGAAAATTCCAAGTTGTTTAAAGAAAAAGTTAAAAGATGGGATGACAAAAGGATACAAAAGCGTGAGTTTAATGTAGGTGATTATGTATTGCTATACAACTCTCGTTTAAGATTTTTTGCAGGAAAACTTCTCTCTAAATGGGAAGGTCCCTACGTTATCGAGGAGGTCTATCGTTCCGGTGCCATAAAAATCAACAACTTCGCAGGCACAAATCAGAAGGTGGTAAACGGTCAAAGGATCAAACACTATATCTCAGGTAATCCTATAAATGTTGAAACTAATATTATTGAAACCGTGACCCCGGAGGAGTACATAAAGGACACTTTCGAGAATGTTCCAGACTCCGAAAAGGAATAGGTATGTTGTACGGTAAGCAAACCGACTCCAAAACAATTTTTAAGGCAATATTTCTCCGTTTTGAAATATTTAGAAAAATAGAAAAATAAATAGCAGTCCGGGGAGGACACGAGGCCTCCACGAGGGTGGAGGGCGCACCCTACCCCCTGGGCGCGCACACCTACCTCGTGAGCACCCCGTGTGCCCTCCGGACTCCGTTTCCTTGCACGATACGTATTTTGGTCGGTAAAAATTCATTATATATACTCCCGAAGGTTTTGACAACCGTATCACGCAAATATCCTCTGTTTTCGTTTCGAGTTGTTTCCGTTGCAGATTTAGAGCACCATGACTTCTCCCACTTCCAGCAACGAAGACAAGGATGCTTGGCTATTGAAGATAGAGTTGAAGAGAGAGGAACCAGAAGAAATCAACAAGGATGAAAGGATCAAGAAGTCCATGGAGGTTCAAGCTCCCGTGGTGAACGAAGAATACATCCCTCAACCCTTACCTAACCTTTTCACTCCAACGGAGATTGAAGCTTTCAAGATGATTGAGTTAGCCCGCATATAGAACAAGTATCTTACACAGGAGAATATTTTGTTGAAGGACCATATTACTGGGCTCAAGGGCATTATCCGCAAGTTGGAGGAGCTTTTACGCTCGATGTGCGATTATCCACCGTTATCTTCACCACCTCCATCACCTCCGAGGATATAATCACATTGGTATGGGCACTCCCCTTGGCGACTGCCAAGCTTGGGGGAGGTGCCCTGGTATCGTATCACCATCACAACTCCTATCTTTACAGGTTTTTTTTAGTTCGATCCTATTAGTAGTATCTTGATTTAGTAGAATAAAGTCATGGCATGATCTAGTTTTGAGTTTTGCTTTATGATATTTCCTTGTAATCGAGTTCGTGAGCTTTATAATAAAGATTAGTGTTGAGTCAAGGGCTTGAGTATTTTGCCATGATCTTGGGAAAGTAGAAGAAAAGAACAAAAAGAATCAAGAGTTCATATTGATCTTATTGAAAGTAGTGACTTCACATAGAAAGATTATGATGATTTAAAGTTGTTAGGAGTTGGCAAATATAGCTTTGGTCATCGTTGCAATTAATAGGAAGTAATAAGGAAAGAGAGGTTTCACATATAGATATATTATCATTGACATCTTTTATGGTTGGGAGCACTCATTAAAATATGACATGCTAAAGAGTTGAGGTTGGACAAGGAAGATAACATAATGAGTTATGTTTTCTTACATTCGAGATAAAGTATGTTGTCATGGATCCTCTACCGTGTTGAGCTTGCCTTTCCCCCTCATGCTAGCCAAATTCTTAGCACCAAGTAGAAATACTACTTGTACTTCCAAACACCCTTAAACCAGTTTTGCCATGAGAGTCCACCATATCTACCTATTGATTGAGTAAGATCCTTCAAGTAAGTTGTCATCGGTGCAAGTAATAAAAATTGCTCTCTAAATATGCATGACTTATTAATGTAGAGAAATAAGCTTTGTACGAACTTGTTGTGGACGCAATAAAAGCGACGGACTGCATAATAAAGGTTCACATACAAGGGGCAATATAAAGTGACGTTCTTTTGCATTAAGATTTTGTGCATCAACCCTAAACGTGCATGACAACCTCTGCTTCCCTCTGCGAAGGGCCTATCTTTTTGTCGGTGTACTCCTTGAGCATATAAAAGGAGGCCCATGCGCAACGTAGAGGGGGGTTCGGGAGACAGAAAAACACTCACGCTCGGCCTCGTTAGCAGCTCGGGTGTACTGTAGCACTCAGCGCTCCTGAGCAAGAACTCAATACAATCAGACAAGCAGCAGTAGGAGTATTATCTCTCCGGAGAGCTCCGAAGCTGGGTAAACTGTTCGTGTGCTTCGCCTCGATCCGCTCTTCTTGCGATCTCCGCCCCCCGCCGAACCGAAAGGGGCTCGGTCCGCCGGTCCCATAGGTGTTCGTGGATCAGTTTCCCCGACATCTTTGGCACGCCAGGTAGGGGGCGTCGAGGTTGTGTAAACCTGATCCGGCGTTCACACGAGCTAGATCTTCATCTTCTTCATCGACATGCTACCGAAGAAGAAGGCTTCGACGGCAGCTGTTCCATCCACATCGATCCCACCACCACCGGAGCAAACGAGTGGTGGGGTAGACGCCGGCGGAAGAACAGGCATTGACGAGGGAGCCCACGGTGATGCCAGGTCTAAGGACAAGGCTGCGCAGACCTCGGTGTCCGAACATGCACCGTGCCCATCTCAGGAGGCGCAAGACCGACAGCGTCATGGTATTCGCAGTGCCATACGTTTGTTGGACCAAGATCGAGCTGGTGGATCTCGGGGTGCTCAAGACCAACATGCACACCAACATGCTGGCACGAGCGAGACACGGTCGCCTGGACGGGATACTGCTCCTTCTAACATAGTTAGAAGTCCGAGCATATCCTGCTCCTCGCGCCGTTCGCCACTACCGCCCACCACTCCAGCAGAAGCTTTGGCGCGAGCTCAACTGCTCCTGGATTACCCTCCAACGGCAGACAAGATCAATGAATGGAGGGCCACCATTCAGAGTCTCATCGGCTTCGCCAACGGCGACACTCCGCGGCAGCCGAGTACATCGCTGCCGCGACAGGACTGCCAGGCACGAGCCGATGGCGACGAAACCGGTGGGGGTGCAACCACCGTGCACTCTCCACCCCGAAGGCCAAGATCGCCGACTCGCCGGATCCACCTCGACAGCGACTCCACCGCATCATAGGATCCACGAGCTCGTCGTGATCAACGCCAAGTTCCTCATGAACGATAGCAAGAAGATGCTCGAACTCGCATCGAGCGCAGAAGAGAAGCGCGGCGTCAATCCAACCAGCGCGCTGGGCCCTCTGTCGACATGCACGCGCCAGGGGAACCAGGCGACTTGCCGTACGCGGTAGGTTGCCCTGCGTTCACTCGTGAGCTGCGGCAAGTCCAGTGGCCCAGCAAGAAGAATTTCAAGCCAGACGTACCAGAGAAGTATGATGGCAAGTCGCATCCGTCGGAGTTCCTCAGCATCTACACCATCGCGGTGCAAGCTGCCGGGGGGCGGGACGACAAGATCCTTGCCAACTACTTCCCGCTGGTGCTCAAGCCCAACTTCAGATCCTGGCTCATGCACTTGCCAGACAACTCCATATCCTCTTGGGCAGATCTATGCCATCAGTTTGTCGGCGCCTTTACAGGCGGCCACAAGCCTCATGGCCAAGAAAGCGACCTTCATCTGCTCGCCCAGAAGGAAGGAGAGCCCCTGCGCAAGTACATTCAGAGATTTAGCCGCGTACAGCACAACATCCCAGATGTCCACCCTGCCGCGGTAATTAGCGTGTTCCATCAGAACGTGCGAAACCGCAAGATGCGGGAGGAGATGGCGATGTGCAAGATCAGAGACGTTAGTGAGCTATATGCCCTGGCCGACAAGTGTGCACGTGCCGAGGAAGGGAGGAAACTCCCCGGAGAGAATAGAGAAGCAGGAGGATCTGATAGTGAGGATGCCACCCCGACAAAGAAAAACCGGCGGCGGAACAACATGAAGAAGAAAGGCAAAGATGTGCTAGTCGTTGAGCAGTCCGGCAACGGAAGTGGCGCCAAGAAAGCCAAAGCTGGTAGCTCCGGCAAGGAGATTGCCGCAGGCACCAACTACCAGGCTATGGCGGTCGCCGACAAGCAGGACGGCACCAACAAGCAGTACTGCAAGATCCACCGCACCAAGGGCCATGGCCTCCAGAGCTGCAAGAAGGTCGAACAGCTTATAGAGCAGCAAAAGGCTGAATACGAGCGACGCGACAAGGAGAAGGCCCAGGAAGGTGCTAGAGGAGCCGGCAAGAAACGCCCCGGCCGAGGAGGACGCCGCGGCAAGGCCAAGCAGCGGCAAGGAGACAGACCTCCCCGCGGCCGCGACAACGATGAAGATGATGACGACGACGAAGATATGGATGATGACGAGGCCGATGAGCAGGAGTTCCAGAAAGCCACAGAGATCCCGTGCGTTGACGGCGGTGCTTCTCTGCATACTTCACACCGCCAGCTCAAGCAGTGGGTGTGGGAAGTCAATGCGGCAGAACCACCCATCGAGTCACGCATGCCTCTGAAATGGTCCAGCACGCCTATCATTTTTGATATTGAGGACCACCCTGATCGCATAACAGCGGTCGGGTGCTTGCCGATGTTGGTTTCACCAACTATCCGCAACCTCAAGGTCACTAAGATGCTAGTTGACGGCGGGGCCAGATTGAACCTGATCTCCTCCGCGGTACTCCAGAAACTCCAGATCCCTGACAGCGAGCTCGAAGAGACCGGCACATTCCAAGGAATCAATCCGGGAAGGAGCAAGCCGAAGGGAAAGATCACGTTGCTGGTAACATTTGGCAGCGAGTTGAACTTCAGGACAGAGAGGGTCACTTTTGACGTTGCTGACTTTCCATTGCCTTACAATGGGATACTCGGCCGTCCAGCACTCGCCAAATTCATGGCAGCCTCTCACTATGCATAAAACATGCTGAAGATGCCAGGCCCGATAAGTGTCATCTCTGTCCCTGGCGACAAGAAGGATGCTCTTATCTGCGCCAACAAGATTTACCGGGAAGCAGCAGCCGCAACAGATCGCAAATCACTTGCCGTTTAAGCTCCCGGGGGGAAGAAAAAGACCAAGTCCGGCAAGAGTTCTGATGCCCACTCCGGCAAGCGCACCTCTTCGGAGTGTTGTGCTACCGTCAAGGACACACCATCGAGCTCCACCGGCAAGTGTAAGAAGGCAATGGCAGCTCCACCAGAGACCAAGAAGGTGTCCGCCAAGGAGGACGGCACTGGTGGTACCTTCACCATCAGTGCCACTCTCGACCCTAAATAGGAAAGCGCGCTCGTTACTTTCCTGCGGGCGAACGTCGACGTATTTGCGTGGCAACCGTCTGACATCCCCGGTGTTCCCAGGAAAGTAATCGAGCACCATCTTGCCGTCTGTCCTCATGTGCGGCCCGTCAAGCAGAAAGTCAGGAAGCAGGCAGTGGAGCGCCAAGAATTTCATCGCGGAAGAAATCAAGAAATTGGAAGCAGCAGGCCTTGTCAGAGGAGTGATCCATCCTACGTGGTTGACCAATCCTGTAGTCGTGCGCAAGGCTAACGGGAAATGGAGGCTTTGTATCGACTTTACTGATGTCAATAAAGCTTGTCCCAAAGACCCATTTCCCTTGCCGCGCATCGACCAGATTGTTGACTCCACGGCCGGATGTGACTTGCTTTCATTTCTTGATGCATACTCAGGATACCATCAGATCTTCATGGCAGAAGAGGATGAGGAGAAGACTGCATTCATCACCCCATGTGGCACATACTGTTTCGTACGGATGCCTTTCTATTTAAAGAATGCTGATTCAACATTTGCAAGGGTAGTCCATGACGCTTTTGAGCCGTAAATGCACAGAAATGTGGAAGCCTACATGGATGACATAGTGGTCAAGAGCAAGGACAAGGCGACCCTGATTCAAGATTTAGACGAAACCTTTGCAAATCTGCGCAAGATCAACCTCAAGCTTAACCCCGAGAAGTGTGTGTTTGGAGTCCCCTCCGGCAAGCTGCTCGGGTTCTTCGTGTCTCAGTGGGGAATTGAAGCCAATCCCGACAGGATCAAGGCCATTGAGCAGATTGAAGCACCAAAGCGCGTCAAGGATGTACGAAGACTTGCCGGTTGCATGGCTGCTCTCAGCAGGTTTATCTCTAGATCTGCTGAGGTGCCCTGCCGTTTTTCAAAATATGGAAAAAGACATGTCCAATGAAATGGACTCCGGAGGCGGAGGCTGCGCTGCAGGACTTGAAGAGATACCTGTCCTCCACTCCAACACTTGTCGCACCTAAGCCACAAGAGAAGTTGCTGCTGTATATAGCAGCAACCAATCAAGTGGTTAGTGCTGCGTTAGTGGCGGAGAGGGAGGCGGATGATGAGCCAACAACCACGGCAGATGCATCCAGCGACAAGCAAGGGACTTCACCGACAAGCTCTGGTCCCGACAAAGATGGATCTGCGCAGGCGCATGAGAAGATGCAGAAAAGAATGGTGCAGCGCCCAGTTTACTTTGTCAGTTCCCTTCTGCAGGGGGCTAGGTCAAGGTACTCTGGTGTGCAGAAATTGCTTTTCGGCCTTCTCATGGCCTCGAGAAAGCTGCGCCATTACTTCCAAGCACATGAGATCACAGTCGTCACTCATTTTCCGCTGAAGAGGATACTGCAAAATCCAGAAGCAACAGGCAGGATTGTCGAGTGGGCACTGGAACTGTCAAGCTTTGGCCTCAAGTTTGAGAGCACTTCAACTATCCAAAGCAGAGCATTGGCGGAGTTCATAGCAGAATGGACGCCAACACAAGATGAAGAAATTCGGGAAACGAACATCCCCGTCAAGGAAGCAAGCAAAGAGTGGATGATGTACTTTGATGGTTCCTTCTCACTGCAAGGCGCCGGTGCGGGCGTGCTGCTTGTTGCACCCACCGGGGAGCACCTCAAGTACGTAGTCCAGATGCACTTTCCCAAGGAGCAAGCAACGAACAATACCGCAGAGTATGAAGGTTTGCTTGACGGTCTCAGGATCGCAGCAGACCTTGGGATCAAGAAGCTCATTATCAGGGGTGATTCACAGCTTGTCGTCCGCCAAGTGAACAAAAATTATCAGAGTCCGTTGATGGAAGCTTACGTTGATGAAGTAAGAAAGCTAGAAGAGCACTTTGATGGCCTACAGATGGAACATGTTCCAAGAGCTCAGAACGACATTGCTGATGGCCTGTCGAAGTGCGCTGCACTTAAATTACCTGTGGAACCAGGGATCTTTGTGCTCAAGCTGACTCAACCGTCTATAACGCCATCAACTGGACAGAGCAACAAGAGGAAGTTGATTTCTGGTGACTATTTTCCGGCAGAGCTCCCCGAAGCCGCCGCCAAGAAGGTCCCCAAGATCAACACCAAGAGTGCTGAGCAGCAGTCTGCTCCGGCGAGCCCTAGGGTTTGTTCCGTTGAAGTAGACGCTCCCGACAAGTTTTGCTCCGGCAAGCTTGCCAGGGAACGTCAAGCTCCGGCTGAGCCACAGGTTCTCGCCATAGAAGCGGATGTTCCCGCAGCAGCAGGTGTGCCTTTAGTCCTTGTTGTCGAGCCGCAAGCTCCAGCATGGGCACAGCAGATTGTCTGTTTCCTTCAGACAGGAGAACTTCCCGAAGAGCAAGAAGAAGCGGAAAGAGTAGCCCGGCAGTCAAATATGTACCAGTTTGTCGACAACACACTGTACAGAAGAAGACTCAACGGTGTGAAATTGAAGTGTATTCGCCGGGAAGACGGACAAAAGCTGTTGGCAGAGATACATGGAGGCATATGTGGACACCACATTGGCGCAAGAGCACTTGACGACAAAGCTTTCCGGCAAGGTTTCTTTTGGCCGACAGCCCTCCAGGATGCAACTGCACAAGTAACCAAGTGCGAAGCGTGCCAGTTCCATTCCAAGCAGATACACCAGCCAGCTCAAGCTCTCCAGACGATCCCTTTATCCTGGCCATTTTCGGTCTGGGGGCTCGACATCCTCGGCCCCTTTCCCCGAGCTGTCGGGGGCTTTGAGTACTTGTACGTTGCGATCGACAAGTTCACAAAGTGGCCGGAAGTGGAAGCAGTGAGGAAAGTGACAGCACAGTCAGCAGTCAAGTTCTTCAGGTCGATTGTTTGCCGCTTCGGGATCCCTAACAGGATCATCACCGACAACGGCACGCAATTCACGAGTCGCACCTTCATGCAGTACGTCCAAGATCTTGGCGCCAAGGTCTGCTTCGCTTCTGTTGCTCATCCGAGAAGCAACGGTGAAGCGGAGAGGGCAAATGCTGAAGTGCTGCGCGGGCTCAAGACCAGGACTTTCGACAGGCTGCGCAAGTGCGGAAAGAACTGGATTGAGGAGCTGCCGGTGGTTCTTTGGTCGATCAGGACGACACCAAATCGAGCCACTAGCCAGACACCTTTCGCTCTAGTTTATGGAGCAGAGGCAGTTCTCCCCATGGAACTCGTATACGGGTCACCTCGAGTACTCGCTTATGATGAGCTTGAGCAAGAGCAGCTGCGACCAGATGACACGCTGCTCCTTGAGGAGGACCGTCTTCAGGCTGCTGTACGAGCTGCTCGATACCAGCAAGCTTTGCGCCGCTACCATAGCCGCAAAGTTAATGCCAGAAGTTTCGAGGAAGGAGACCTTGTTCTTCGGCGCGTTCAGTCCGCCAAGAATTCCAACAAGTTGACGCCGAAGTGGGAAGGCCCTTACCGGGTGAAACGAGTCACTAGGCCTGGCGCTGTCCACCTTGAGACCGAAGATGGCATTCCGGTGAGAAACTCCTGGAACATTGAACATCTTCGTAAGTTTTACCCGTAAGGCGAGGTTGCCGGAACCCGTTCCGACAACCACCTTTTGTACAAGTCTTGCCGATGTTGCATGTAATCCTTTGTACAAAGCTGGGCGCAGACCCCGTGCATAAGTAAAGCTCATGTGCTCCGCACATCTTGTCAATTTCATGCTTTCTACTTCTTTTGCATGTGTTATCTGACACTTTGTGCAGCGCCTACCCCCGGTAAGCAATAACGAGCCGTAAGGCTCCATATCTTTATTTTCCCTTCTTTCTTTTTCTCAAAAAGGAAAGGAAGGTTTCCTCGCCCACAAGTTTGCCGGGGGGAAAGGAGAAGATAATGGTGTGGACCAGGCGTCGTTCAAGGAAGTTTCGCCTTACCGGAAAGCAAACGACAGAAAAGCTAAGTTGCCAAAGTTTGAGCAATCAGTTTTAATTTTTAAGTTATCTTCCTCGAACGACCGTGCTTTGTATGGAAAACCTGTGCGCGGAGGAACCAACTCGTAGCTAGTTGCGCCCTTACTTTGTTTCCAGTCCCCTCAACAACTTAAGTGAGCTGCGACTAGTTGCGACAAGGTTTCTTGTCGGAAGCGGCACCGCCAGCAGGCTGCTGACGTCCCGCACTTAGCGCTCGTGGCCCAGGTGCCTGCGCCGACAAGTTCCCTGAAAGCGCCGGGCAAAAACATACAAAGGAAGGAATCAAGTAAAGGAAATAACACAACAATCTCTACCCAAAATAGAGTTATATTACAAGATAGCTTGTCGCAGCTCTAATAGATTGTTCTCATGACATGACCAGCAGCGACAAAGAAAAAGAGAAAACGGGCGGCCTAATCTCCGCGATCGCCCTCAACCCTCTTGATCCCGCTCACCTTGTCCACAATGGGTGTGACAAGGGCCTTGAGCGCTTCCAGATCAGCATCTGGTGGCAGGGACCTGAGGACGTTGGTGAGGTTGAGGCCTGGGTTGCGGAAGGCCACCTTCACCAGCACCTTCTGAAGAGCTCCCGCGCACATCTTGCGCGACTCATCGGCCAGCTGCTTTGGGATCTTCTCCCGGAGTCGCTGGAGGGCCATCGCCACTCCTTTGAAGAACAAGCTGAGCTTGGCGCTGGGTTGGAGGTGCTCATCGGAGGAGTACCCGAGATCCTCCATCCCCAGCTGCGCCAGCTCCCTGTCGATGGCTGCGGCAACATTCACGAGACCCTCGGTCCAGTGCTCCACATTCTCCCTAAAAGAGTCCTAGGCGGAAGCGGCACTCGCCAGCAGCGCCTCGGCGGCCTTGATCTTCTCCGTCAAGACCACCTCCCGCTCCCTGGCGCCGTCCAGCGTTTGAGTCAAAGTGACCAGCTTCAACTCAAGATGTGCGTTGGAGTCCTTGGCGGCGCTAAGCTCTTTGCTTCTCTCAGCAAGACGACCTTGCAGCTCGCCATGAGCGGCGGCGTCCTTCTCGCGCTCACGCTTGAGCGCAGCAAGCTCCTCGCCGCTCGCCTTGAGGTCGGCCTCCAGCTGCGCCATCTTCGTCTCCAGCTCCTTCTTGGCGGCCTCGGCAGCTGCGGCAGCATCCTCTGCTTCCTTGAGAGCCCCGCAAAATGTTTGCTCGCGCGCGGCTAGCTCCTCCTCGTGGCTGTCAAGGTTGACTTTGCGCTGCGCCAACTCGCCTTCCTGCGCAGATAGCTTCTCGGCAACAAGCCGCTGTTGCTCTTCAACTTCAGCCTTCTCGAGGAGGGAGGCTATCCGCTCCTCGGCGACTTGCTCCCGCTCCTCTGCCAGGGACCGGAGAGCTTCCTGCCTGAGACCCCGGAGCTCCTCCGCGCGCTTCTCGATGTCCACTCCCGCCTTCGTGACAAGCGCTTCTCGGGATTCCAGCTTGGCCTGTCGGGCACGGTAAAGCGACAACAACTTCCGTAGCAGCCGCTCCTCCTCAGGCTCGTCGCTGCTGCTGCTTGGCGCGTCGACTAGTGTCAGCCCAGCGGAGGCGAGCACCTCTCCATCCAAGATCTCTCCTTCGACCGGCGCCCTGGAGCCTGATGCCCAGGGGAGCTTGATGAAGATGTCGTCGCCGGCCTTCAAATAGGCGCCGGACTGGGGCTCTTCGGAGCCTGGCGCTGCAGCAGCGGCTGAGGGATCGGCGGTCGGCGTAGCGCCTGATGCTCCTGCGGCCTCGGGGCCGTCAGTGCGATCGCCGGATCCCTCGCCAGCTTCTGCGGCGGCAGCATTGGCGGCCTCTTCGCCGACGGGCTCATCAGCGTCGGCTTCTCCTTCGGTGGCAGCGGCGTCGTCGGTATTGCTGCGCGCGTTCTCCTCGCCGGCGACCTTGGTTTCCATCGGCTCCGTGGCAGATGGATCTGACGAACGGAAAAAGGAGAAAAGTCAAGCTAATATCCAAAAAAAGAAAATCAGAAGAAGAAGAACCCAAGGGAAGTTTTCAAGCAAGAGGATTACCTGTACTAGGATCTGCAGTCGTGGTCTCAACCACCGGAGGGTCACTTGCCGGGGAACTGCCCCTTGCCAGAGAATTCCCCCTTGCCGGAGAACGCTCCCTTGCCGGGGAATCCTCCCTTGGCGGTGTGGTCGAAGCAGATGGCATTTCGGGAGCGGCTTCCGGGCACTCCTGGTGAGGTTGCTCTACTCCTACACAAACCAACAGTCAGATACCAGCAAAGAAAGAGCACCCATGCGCGCCTGACAGCAGGAAGTAAACCATATACTTACGCTGGGGGCTACGCTGGGGGCTGCTTTGAGGAATGGTTGCAGGGTCCGGCAAGGTGGTCTCGGACACACCCCCTGCTGTCGCGGTGGGTTCATCCTCGATGACAATCACCGAAACCTTGGCTCTCTTCGCCGCTCTCTGGGCCAGCGTCCTGAAAAGGAATGGGTTCAGAGTGAAGCAAATCAGATACAAGACAAAGCAACAAATTTGAAGAACCACAAGTACAGCAGGGAATCTTAATCTTCTTCTTCCTCGTCGGAGCTGAGCGCGGAGAGATCGAAGTCCAGCTCGCCTCCGGTGCGGCGAGGCGGAGGAGTAGGTTCCCTTGTCTGCTTGGCAGGAGCAGTAGCGGTGTGCCGGGAAGACCCTGCTCCAGTTGCCGCAGCGGCGTGAGGCGCTCCCGCGGCAACAGTGCTTGCCGCGGTAGAGCGTGTCGCGCGGCACGGCGGCTGTTGACTCGTTTGCCGCCCCGCTACGTCCCCGGCCTTGCGGAGACGCCTTCTTGGTGGAGCTGGGGGCTCCGCTTGCGGCAAGCTGGCTGAAGGTGGGGAGGAGGAGGAGCCGATCTTCAACGAGTCGCTCGCGCCCTCGGCGGGCTCACTCGACTCAGCTTCAGGCCCGACAAGATCTTCCTCGCCGGAAAACTCTTCTCGCTCGACGAGGCTTGCCGCCTCTGCTGCCTCTGCCTCCTCCATGGTGAATCCGAACTCGCCCGCGGCAGCGGCTGCTGCCGCCTCTTCCAGCCTCGTGGCGATGCGCTGCATCTCATCATCGGTGGTGTCGCGGGTGAGGCTCTTCTGTTCATCGGGGCGGACCGGCACTTCTACCAGGCCGTCAAAGAACTCCTGCACGATGTCATCTGCAGGCTCTTGCCAAGTTGGGACAATTCCATGACAGTCACACAGCGGCATCATTACACGGATGCGGTCGAGCGAGGAGTTGTTGCACAGCGGAACGACACCCCTCGGCAACATGAACGCTTCGGGATGTTGAGGATCGCGCTTGAACAGTTCCAGGATCATCGCGTCCAGTTCCAGGACAGTGAAGTTGAAGTTGAGGCCCGGGCGCAGCCTCATGATATCCGCCGCATTCTGGAACTCCCAGGCGGGTCTCCTCCTCTCCTGCAGGGGGGCGATGCGGCGGCGAAGAAAATCTGCGCCAACGGCGCCTACGGTAAGCCCGGCAAGCCTGAGGCGTAGGATCCGGGTGACGGCAATCTTCAGCCTATCGTCTTCCGGGGCCATGTTGCTCCAACCGTTGCCGCGCGTTATTGGGGCTTGGCGCTGGGCGGTAAATGGCTGCGGGTTCTCCTCGACAATCCAGCACCATTCTGCTCTCCATTCCTCCCACTTGCTGCGGAGCTCTCCCTCCAGATAGGCTTCCTTCTTGCCAACTCTCAAGATCTAGGCGATTCCCCCAGATAAAGGCTCCCCTCTCTCAACTCGAGGCATAAAGAAGTGACGGAAAAGAGCTACGTTTGGATAGACTCCAACAAAGTTTTCGTAGAGATGTGCGAAAACTGCCATGGTCAGAACAGCATTGGGGTGAAGTCAAGGAGGCGGAACCCGTAGGTGTTCATGATATCGCAGAAAAATTCAGAGAAAGGCGGGCATAGCCCGCAGTAGAAGAACAGCGTGAAGACAGGGTATCCATTCGGAGCCAGTTCCGAAGCGGCAGCTGCGAGTACCTTCATACGCGGATGCGCTCGCGTCTCCGTCGACCAGAAGAGGTAGTAGTACTCCCTCAGCTCCTTCGCGGCGATCTAGGGGGGAAGATTGCCCGCTCCTTTCGCAGTGCCGCGAGCCGCTGCGCCTCGGCCGACTTCACGACCTTCCCCTTGTCGGCTTTCGGAGCCATGGCGGAGGTGGTGGGGGAGATCGACGGTGTTGGTGATGCTGGTGGCGATGGCGGGCGGAGCGCTGCTCTCTTTCAGCCTTGGGAAGAAGGGGGGAGCGGCGGAGATTTTTGAGATTGGAGTAGCAACCGGCGAGATGGGCGAACTGCCCCTGTTTCCCCTGCTTATAAAGAGGGAGGGGGCGGGCGTTCCGTCTTTCCGATTAAAGAAACCACCCACGATCTCTCCCACGATGCCGCATTCGACGCGTGCCGTTGGGGGAAGGCGCGGTGGATACGGAGTGAGATACGGCCTAACCTAGGCCGCACGTGCCCGTGCCCTGTTTTGGGCCTGGCCCAACAGCGCCCGGCACCGTGTGTGGCCCAGGCCCGGGGGCTCCTGTCGGTGTACTAGGGTAGGGGTACCCTAGTATCCCGAACCTGTGCAGGGGCATTTGCAGCACCCCGCGGCAAGGCTTGCCGGGTGACCGCCAAGGTCCTCCGTTGGTTCCTTTGGAGCCATTCAAGAACAAAGTATTCAAGCCAAGGAGACAAGGCCCCGGCAAGAGGAGCTTGCCGGGAAGGCCAACCAGGGCATCTCAAGGAACTTGCCGCGACGCGCCACGCGTCTCGGCAAGGCCCGGTGAGCGACAAGCTTCCGGACGCGACAAGACAACGACCGCGGCAAGGCGCCTGCCGCGGCAAGAGACCACTCTGTACCCACGCTCCGGCACATCCACCAACGTGTCGCCCTGGGGCCTTTCCAGGCGCGCGTGGCGAGAGGCCGTGCAGCCAGCGGTGCGCGCTGGCAAGCGGCGCTGACAAGATTGCCATCGTGGCAAGCGGTGGCGTCCCTGACGGTCCCTTTATGCACTGTTTGGGCGACGCAGATGGGCATTTAATGGCTTTGTCCCCTGCCGTCAGGGTTAGGTATGATAAACTGTACAGGTTGTTCTACCAACCACAATTCCTTTTCCATGTTTACCCTTATCTACATTGCCACCTGTCGGTGACCCCTTGAGCATATAAAAGGAGGCCCATGCGCAACGTAGACGGGGGTTCGGGAGACAGAAAAACACTCACGCTCGGCCTCGTTAGAAGCTCGGGTGTACTGTAGCACTCAGCGCTCCCGAGCAAGAACTCAATACAATCAGACAAGCAGCAGTAGGAGTATTATCTCTCCGGAGAGCTTCGAAGCTGGGTAAACTGCTCGTGTGCTTCGCCTCGATCCGCTCTTCGTGTGATCTCCGCCGCCCGCCGAACCGAAATGGGCTCGGTCCGCCGGTTCCATAGGTGTTCGTGGATCAGTTTCCCCGACACTTTTATTATTATCCTCTACCTTACAAGAGTCACGATGATCCTCACCATTCCTTTTTCATTTTATCCTTTGGCAAGCTCAGCATGTTGGAAAGAGTATGATATACATATGTAATTGGATGTGGGGGAGCATGAATTGTTATTGTTGACATTACCCTTGAGGTAAAAGGTTGTGGGACAAAACTATAAGCCTCTATCTTTCTCTGTGTCCGATTAAAACTCCGTAACCACAAGTATCTCGTGGGTGCTAGCAATTATGAAGGACTAAATGATAGTTGAGTATGTGGACTTGCTTTTAAGCTCTGACATAGACTCTTTCCGATGTTATGATAAATTGCAATTGCTTCAGTGACTTAGATTATAATTGTTAGTGCCCAATAATGTTTCTGATTCATGCTTTGGCTTTGTGAATAGGTCATTACTTGAACATGAGTAATCATATGACAAAATCTATTTATGTTGTTGTTATTAAATAATAAAGATGCCTTCATGTCCGTATTTTATTTTTATCGACGCCTCTACCTCTAAACATGAGGACATATTTCTTGTTATCGGCTTTTCGCTTGAGGACAAGCGAGGTCTAAGCTTGGGGGAGTTGATACGTCCATTTTGCATCATGCTTTTATGATCATATTTATTGCATTATGGGCTGTTATTTCACCTTATGCCACGATACTTATGGCTATTATCTCTTATTTTACAAGGTTTACATGAAGAGGGAGAATGCCGGCAGCTGGAATTCTAGGATGGAAAAGGACCAAATATTGAAGGACTATTCTGCGCACCTCCAAAAGTCCTGAAACTCCACGGAATACCTTAGAATAAATAAAGAAAAATCATCGCCAAAGATGAAGACCAGGGGGCCCACACGTGGCTCTCCTGGTGGCTCTCCGACGCCAATCTTCTCCTATATGAAGTCTTTCGATGATAAAAAAATCAGAGAGAACCTTTCAGGACGAGACTCCGCCGCCACGAGGCGGAACCTTGGCGGAACCAATCTAGGGCTCTGGCGGAGCTTTTCTGCCGGGGACACTTCCCTCCGAGAGGGGGAAATCATCACCATCGTCATCACCAACGCTCCTCTCATCGTGAGAGGGCAATCTCCATCAACATCTTCACCAGCACCATCTCATCTCCAAACCCTAGTTTATCTCTTGTATCCAATTCTTGTCTCCAAGTCCGGGATTGGTGCTAGTAGTTTGCTAGTAGTGTTGATTACTCTTTGTAGTTGATGCTAGTTGGTTTACTTGGTGGAAGATCATATGTTCAGATCCTATATGCACATTATTACCCCTCAGATTATGAACATGAATATGCTTTGTGAGTAGTTACGTTTGTTCCTGAGGACAAGGGAGAAGTCTTGCTATTATTAGTCATGTGAATTTGGTATTCGTTCGATATTTTGATAAGATGTATGTTGTCTAATCTCTAGTGGTGTTATGTGAATGTCGACTACATAACACTTCACCATTATTTGGGCCTAGAGGAAGGCATTGGGAAGTAATAAGTAGATGATGGGTTGCTAGAGTGACAGAAGCTTAAACCCTGTTTTATGCGTTGCTTCATAAGGGGCTGATTTGGATCCACATGTTTCATGCTATGGTTAGGTTTACCGTAATACTTTTGTTGTAGTTGTGGATGCTTGCAATAGAGGTTTATCATAAGTGGGATGCTTGTCCAAGTAAGGGCAGTACCCAAGCACCGGTCCACCCACATATCAAATTATCAAAGTACCGAACGCGAATCTTATGAGTGTGATGAAAACTAGCTTGACGATATTCCCATGTGTCCTCGGGAGCGCTTTTCCTATTATAAGAGTTTGTCCAGGCTTGTCCTTTGCTACAAAAAGGGATTGGGCCACCTTGCTGCACTTTATTTACTTTTGTTACTTGTTGCTTGTTACAATTTATCTTATCACAAAATTATCTGTTACCACTTATTTCAGTACTTGCAGAGAATACCTTGCTGAAAACCGCTTATCATTTCCTTCTGCTCCTCGTTGGGTTCGACACTCTTACTTATCGAAAGGACTACGATAGATCCCCTATACTTGTGGGTCATCAATAAGCATGGAATTTTCTTGTTTAGCCATAAAATCACCAAATTCATCCAAGCGTCGGATAGCAAACTTAATTAGTAGATGAGATTTTAACTTTATCATATCTATAAAGAGAGTTTACCTTCACTACCTGTGTCGGGTTATCAAGAGCGTTTATTTCTTTAATAGGTGGTATATCCAGGCCATGTATTTCTTCGACAGGAGGTAAATTTTTAACATATTCAGCTTTAATACCTTTCTCTTTCACAGATTTCTTTGCCTCTTGCATGTCTTCAGGACTGAGAAATAGAACACCTCTTTTCTTTGGAGTTGGCTTAGGAGTTGGTTCAGGAAGTGTCCAATTATTTTCATTTGTCAACATATTATTCAATAACAATTCAGCTTGGTAAACTGTCCTTTCCCTGAAAACACAACCAGCACAACTATCCAGGTGGTCCTTGGAAGCATCGGTTACTCCATTATAAAAGATATCAAGTATTTCATTTTTCTTTAGAGTATGATCAGTCAAAGCATTAAGTAATCGGAGAAGCCTCCCCCAATCTTGTGGGAGACTCTCTTCTTCGATTTGCACAAAATTATATATCTCCCTTAAGGCAACTTGTTTCTTATGAGCGGGGAAATATTTAGCAGAGAAATAGTAAATCATATCCTGGGGACTACGCACACAACCAGTATCAAGAGAATTAAACCATGTTTTAGCATCACCCTTTAATGAGAAAGGAAATATTTTAAGAATATAGTAGTAGCGAGATTTCTCATCATTAGTAAACAAGGTGGCTATATCATTTAACTTAGTAAGATGTGCCACTACAATTTCAGATTCATTGCCATAAAAAGGATCAGATTCAACCAATGTAATTATCTTGGGATCAACAGAGAAATCATAATCCTTATCAGTAACAAAGATAGGTGAAGTAGCAAAAGCGGGGTCATGTTTCATTCTAGCATTCATATACTTTTGTTTCAGCTTAGCTAATAATTTCTTAAGATCTGATCTATCATTGCAAGCAAGAAATTCTCTAGCAGTTTCTTCATCCATAACATAACCCTCAGGAACAACCGGCAATTCATATTTAGGGGGAGAACCTTCATCACCACTATCATCAATATTATCAGTTTCAATAATTTCATTCTCCCTAGCCCTAGCAAGTTGTTCATCAAGAAATTCACCTAATGGCACAGCAAGCATAGAAGTAGTTTCATCATAACTATCCTGCATAGCAGAAGTGGCATCATCAATAACATGCGACATATCAGAATTAATAGAAGAAGAAGGTTTAGGTGTCGCAAGTTTACTCATAACAAAAGGAGAATCAAGTGTGGAGCTAGATGGCAATTCCTTACCTCCCCTCGTAGTTGACAGATAAATCTTAGTTGTTTCATCTTTTAAGTTCTTCATAGTGATCAGTAGATATAAATCCCAAGTGACTCAAAGAATAGACCAATGCTCCCCAGCAACGGCGCCAGAAAATAGTCTTGATAACCCACAAGTATAGGGGATCGCAATAGTTTTCGAGGGTAGAATATTCAACCCAAATTTATTGATTCGACACAAGGGGAGCCAAAGAATATTCTCAAGTATTAGCAGTTGAGTTGTCAATTCAACCACACCTGCATAACTTAGTATCTGCAGCAAGTTATTTAGTAGCAAAGTAGTATGGAAGTAACAGTAACAGTAGCAAAAGTAACAGTAGCAGTTTTGTAGTAATTGTAACAGTGGCAATGGCAGAGTAACTGAGCAAAGAACAATATGTGAAAAGCTCGTAGGCATTGGATAGGTGATCGATAATTATGTTGGATGCGATTCCTCATGTAATAGTTATAACATAGGGTGACACAGAACTAGCTCCAGTTCATCAATGTAATGTAGGCATGTATTCCGAATATAGTAAGACGTGCTTATGGGAAAGAACTTGCATGACATCTTTTGTCCTGCCCTCCCGTGGCAGCGGGGTCCTAATGGAAACTAAGGGATATTAAGGCCTCCTTTTAATAGAGTACTGGAACAAAGCATTAGCACTTTGTGAATACATGAACTCCTCAAACTACGTTCATCACCCAGAAGTATCCCGATTATTTTCACTTCGGGGTTGTTGGATCATAACACATAATAGGTGACTATAGACTTCCAAGATAGGATCAAGAATTCACATATATTCATGAAAACATAATAGGTTCAGATCATAAATCATGGCACTCGGGCCCTAGTGACAAGCATTAAGCATAGCAAAGTCATAGCAACATCAATCTCAGAACATATTGGATACTAGGGATTCAACCTTAACAAAACTAACTTGATTACATGGTAAATCTCATCCAACCCATCATCGTCCGGCAAGCCTACGATGGAATTACTCACGCATGATGGTGAGCATCATGAAATTGGTGATGGAGGATGGTTGATGATGACGATGACGACGGATTCCCCTCTCTGGAGCCCCGAACGGACTCCAGATCAGCCCTCCCGAGAGAGTTTAGGCCTTGGCGGCGGCTCCGTATCGTAAAACGTGATGAATCTTTCTCCCTGATTTTTTTCTCCCCGAACATGAATATATGGAGTTGGACTTGAGGTCGGTCGAGCACCAGGGGGCCCACGAGGCAGGGGGCGCGCCCCCACCCTCGTGGATAGGGTGTGGGGCCCCTGGCGTTAATTCTTTCGCCAGTATTTTTTTATTAAATCCAAAAATAACTTCCATGGAGTTTCAGGTCATTCCGAGAACTTTTATTTGTGCACAAAAATAACACCATGGCAGTTCTTCTGAAAAGAGCGTTAGTCCGGGTTACTTCCATTCAAATCATGCAAGTTAAAATCCAAAACAAGGGCAAAAGTGTTTGGAAAAGTAGATACGACGGAGACGTAACAACACAAAGAATTTGGCTAGCATGAGGAGGAAAGGCAAGCTCAACATGTTGGATGATCCATGACGATATAGCTTATCGAATATAAGAAAACATAACTCATTATGTTGTCTTCCTTGTCCAACATCAACTTTTTAGCATGTCATGTTTTTTTAAATTTCATGTCATATTTTAATGAGTGGTCACAATCACAAAATATGTCCAAGATAGTATATTTATATGTGAAAACCTCTCTTTCTTTATTATTTTCTATTAATTGCAACGATGACCAAAACTATGTTTGTCAACTCTCAACAACTTTTATTCATCATACTCTTTATATGTCAATCATTACTCTCCATAAGATCAAGATGATCTTTTTATGTCTTTTTATTCTTTCTTTAATTCCCTCAAGATCATAGAAAGATAGCAAATCCCTCAACTCAAAACTACTCATTATTATATATAACTCACGGACTCGAATACATAGATAGAGATCAAAACAAAACTCAAGCTAACTCATAATAAAACTTTATTCTACTAGATCAAGGTATAACCAAAAGGATCGAACTAAGAAAAAAGATAAAGATAGAAGGGTGATGGTGATACGATACCGGCGCACCTCCCCCAAGCTTGGCAGTTGCCAAGGGGAGTGCCCATACCCATGTATTTATGTTTATTTCTTCGGAGGTGGTGATGATGGAGTTGTTGATGAAGTAGTGCGACACATTGAGCGAAGGAGATGCTCCAATTTACAAATGATGCCCTTGAGTGCGGTGATATGCTCTTGCAACAAAATATTTTCAGGTGTGAGATACTTGTTTTGTATGCGAACTATTTCAATGATCTTGAAAGCTTCAATTTCAGTAGGGGTGAGATGATTGTAGTAAGGTTGAAGGATGTCTTCTTCTTCTACTGTCGGAACTTGGTCTTCCGCGACCTTTATCTTACCACCTTCATTGATTTCCCTGAATTCTTCTCGCTTCATCTCTATCTTCATTAGCCAAGCATCATCGCCCGCGTTCTTGGAGGAGGGTGACGACATGATGCCTGGCCTTGAAAAACCCTAGCAGAAAACATCGCAAAATGAAAATAGGAGATTTTGTCGTGGTACGGTGGTCAAAACCTTCGGGAGATTATATAATGAATTTTTACCGACCAAAATAAGTATTGTGCAAGAAAAGGAGTCTAGAGGGCACACAAGGTGTCCACAAGGCAGGGGCGCCCAGGGGGGTAGAGCGCACCCTCCACCCTCTTGGATGCCTCGTGTCCCTTTAGGACTACTTTTATTTTTCCTAATTTTTTAAATAATCCAAAACGCAGAAAAATTGTTGTTTGAACAGTCTTGGAGTCAGTTTACTTACCATACCACATACCTATTCCTTTTTAGAGTCTGAAACATTCTGGAAAAAGTCCCTTATGTACTAGTTTGGTGTTACGGTGTCAATTATATTGGTTTCAACATTTATGGGATTACCTGAGATATAATGTTTGATTCTTTGATCATTTACCACCTCCGGATTTGTGCCTTCAGCGTTGTTGATTTTGATGGCACCGTAACGAAAGACCTCCTCGATAATGTAAGGACCTTCCCATTTAGAGAGAACTTTTCCTACAAATTAAACGGGATTTGTATAGCAAAATATAATCACCTACATTAAACTCACGCTTTTGTATCCTTTTGTCATGGCATCTTTTAACTTTTTCTTTAAGCAATTTTGCATTCTCATAGGCTTGGGTTCTCCATTCATCAAGTGAGCTAATGTCAAATAACCTCTTATCACCAGCAAGTTTGAAATAATAGTTGACCTCTCTAATATCCCAATATGCCTTATGTATGTTCTGGTTCGAGAGGTATGTGGCATGCTTTTCCATAATCCATTTTATACGGAGACATACCCATAGGATTTTTACAAGCAGTTCTATAGGCCCATAATGCATCATCAAGTTTCTTGGACCAATTCTTTCTAGATCTATTAACAGTCTTTTGCAAAATCA
This sequence comes from Triticum dicoccoides, assembly GCF_002162155.2. Taxonomy (NCBI): domain Eukaryota; kingdom Viridiplantae; phylum Streptophyta; class Magnoliopsida; order Poales; family Poaceae; genus Triticum; species Triticum dicoccoides. The sequence goes on from NW_021202914.1 coordinate 107,422, forward strand.
CTTTAATCTCTCTATTACTCAATTCTACTTGACTACTAGACTGAGGATGATATGGAGATGCAATTCTATGATTAACATCATACTTAGCAAGCATTTTATGAAAAGCACCATGAATAAAATGTGAACCACCATCAGTCATTAAATATCTAGGGACTCCAAACCTCGGGAAAATAACTTCTTTAAGAATCTTAACAGAAGTGTTATGATCAGCACTACTAGTTAGAATAGCTTCTACCCACTTAGTAACATAATCAACAACAACTAAAATATGTTGTATATCCGTTAGAGGAAGGAAAAGGTCTCATTTAATCAAAGCCCGAAACATCAAATGGTTCAATAACAAGTGAATAATTCATAGGCATATCTTGAAGTCTACTAACCAATTCTTTGAACTTCATCGCAAGACAAGACAAACTTACGAGCATCTTTGAAGAGAGTAGGCCAATAAAAACTGGATTGCAATACCGTATGTGCAGTTCTATCTCCAGCGTGGTGTCCTACGTAAGCTTCGGAATGACACTTGCGTAGGATTTGTTCCTGTTCATGCTCAGGTGCACAACGTCTAATAACACCATCTACTCCTTTATAAAGGTGTGGTCATCCCAAAAGTAATGTCTTAAATCATATAAAAACTTTTTCTTTTGCTGGTATGTGAAACTAGGTGGTATAAATTTAGCAAAAATGTAATAAGCATAATAAGCATACCATGGAGCAGTATGAGAAGCATTTATGACAGCTAATTTTTCAACAGGAAAGCTATCGCCAATAGGTAGTGGGTCATCAATAACATTTTCTAACATAGACAAGTTGTCTGCAACGGGGTTCTCAGCTCCCTTTCTATCAATAATATGCAAATCAAATTCTTGTAGCAAGAGAACCCATCTAATAAGTCTAGGTTTAGCATCTTTCTTTTTCATAAGATATTTAATAGTAGCATGATCAATGTGAACAGTTACTTTGGAATCAACAATATAAGGTCGAAAATTATCACAAGCAAATACAACTGCTAAAAATTATTTTTTTAGTAGTAGCATAATTTCTTTGGGCACTGTCTAGAGTTTTACTAGCATATTGGAAAACCTTTAATTCTTATCAACTCTTTGTCCTAGAATAGCACCCAACAACATAATCACTAGCAACACACATAATTTCAAAGGGTAAATTCCAATCTAGTGGTTGAACAATAGGTGCACAAAATCAAGGCTTTCTTAAGTATTTCAAATGCTTCTACACAATCATCATAAAAAACAAAAGGCATCTTTTTGCAATAGGTTAGTGAGAGGCCTAGAAATTTTAGAGAAGTCTTTAATAAACCCCCTATAGAAACCAGCATGACCAAGGAAACTTTTTATACATTTGATATCTTTAGGACACGACATCTTTTCAATAGCATCAACTTTAGCTTTATCAACTTCAATGCCTCTTTCAGAAATTTTATGCCCCAAGACAATACCTTCATTAACCATAAAGTGGCACTTCTCCCAATTCAAGACAAGATTAGTTTCTTCACATCTCTGCAAAACTCGATCAAGCTTGCTTAAGAAATCATCAAAAGAAGTTCTGTAAACGGAGAAATCTTCCAGGAAAACCTCAACAATCTTTTCACGGAAGTCAGATAATATAGTAGTCATACATATTTGGAAGGTAGCAGGTGCATTACATAAACCAAAAGGCATACGTCTATAAGCAAAAGTACTGGGCAAGTAAAAGTGGTCTCTTCCTGATCTTTTGACACAGTATTTGGGAGAAACCAGAATAACTATCTAGAAAGCAAAATTGTGTATGTTTGGATAGTCTTTCTAGAATTTGATCAATAAAAGGTAAAGGGTAATGATCCTTTCTACTAGCTTTATTTAATTTGCGAAAATCACTTACCATTCTATGACCTGTAACAATTCTTCATGGGATGAATTCATCCTTATCATTAGGAACAACAATAATAACTCCTTTCTTAGGGACACAATGAACGTGACTTACCCACTGATTATCAGTGACAGGATAAATTATACCTACCTCCAGAAGGTTTAGTATTTCATTTCTTACCACTTCTTTCATCTTAGGATTTAACCATCCTTGGTGATCAACAACTGGTTTAGCATCTTTCTCCACTTTTATTTTGTGCTGGCATAGAGTGGGACTAATGCCCTTAAGATCATCAAGAGTACATTCAATAGCGGCACGGTGCTTCTTCATAGTTTTCAATAATTTCTCTTCTTCATGCTCTGAAAGGTTAGCACTAATAATAATAGGATATATCTTCTTTTCATCAAGATAGGCATATTTAAGAGTATCAGGTAATTGTTTAAGCTCCAACACGGGATCTCCCATGGGTGAAGGAGGATCCCCAAGGATTTCAACAGGCAAGTTGTGTTTCAAAATAGGTCCTTGCTTAAAGAATACTTCATCTATTTCCCTTCTTTCATTCATAAACATATCATTTTCATGGTTGAGCAAATATTGTTCTAAAGGATCATTAGGAGGCACGGCAATAGAAGCATGACCAGTAATTTCATCTTTGCAAGGCAATTCTTTATCATGGGGTTGTTTAGGAAATTTAGCAAAATTGAAATCATGAGACATATACCCTAAACCAACAGTAACAATATCCTTTTCGCAGTCTATCTTAGCATTAACATTATTCAAGAAGGGTCAACCAAATATAATGGGACAAAAGTCATCTTGCAGAGAACCAAGAACAAGAAAATTAGTAGGATATTTAATTTTCCACACAAGACTTCAAAATCTCCGGCTGCTCTGCTCTGGCCTCCTCCGCCTCTATCTCTGCGTCGGTCTCCGTCTGCTCCCGCCAGAGGAACGCCTGGTTGGCCTCCACATATGCCTCATCTTGGATGGACTCCAGGATGGCCTGCTGCTCGGCCATCTCGTCGGACTAGGGCGACGGCGAACTCCGCCTTCGTGTGCTCCATGTTGAAGGGGCGGCACCTGCTGGTCCGGCTCCTCCGCCCCCATCGGAGCCATCTCCTCCTCCTCTTCCTCCCCCTTCTCCTCATTCTCCTCCATCTCTAGTGAGTCCGGAGGCAGCCCGGCAGTGATCCAGGCGGCACGTGCGGGTTCCCTCTCCCGGATCTGCTCTTGCACATCTCATAGCGGCGCTCCGGCGTCAGCGTGGCATAGTAGGTGATCTTGCTCCGGACGATGGTGAAGTGCTGGAGCGTGGTTAGAGCGTCGGCGAGGGAGAGGGAGGAGGTGGAAGGGCTCGGACTGGCGGCGCGAAGAGGAGGAGGGGGATGGGTTAGGGTTGCGGGACGCCGGCCGGCTTAAATAGCTAGATGTCATCTTGGGCGGAGAGCCGGAGCGGCACTACACAGCGACGGACGTGGCGTTCGTCGGACCGCCGGGTTTTCGATCGTTTTCGAATGGGGCCATGCCGTCAGGACGACGTGGCGGGTGTGCCCGGACGCCCCCATCTTGAGCTGGATATGAGGTTATCGGTAAGCCCGGGTGGTTGAGGGCGGTTTGAAAGGCCCGTTTGGGTCCAAATTTCATGACCGGGCGGCTTGCCCGGACGTTTGAGACGGGTTTAAGGGGTCCTGTTGTAGATGCTCTGAGCTAGCTAGCTGGATCCTCCCTGCAGACATGGAAATATTGCCTCTAACATGTTGCACTAGTAGAAAACAGGGCTTTGGTTTGGGCCTAGCTAGCCCATTAGGCCCGGTTCTTCATGAACCGGGACCCATGGGGGGCATTAGACCCGGTTCATGAGCCCAGGGGGCCGACCGGGGCCTCGTGGGCATTGGTCCCGCTTCGTCTCGAACCATTTGTCCCGGTTCTAGGCACGAACCGGGACCAATGTGCCGCACTCCTGGCCCACAGACATTGGCACCGGTTCGTGCCTAGAACCGGTACAGAAGGCTCTCTTTAGTCCCGGTTCCTGCCATGAACTAGGACAAATTAGTTGCCTATATATACCCATCGCCGCTGCAGAGCAGTCCACAGTGCTCTGTTTTTTCTGGCCAGCAAGGGGAGGGCATTTGGGTGCTCTAGCTCACATCCTTTGCACATGAGGTGTTCGATGAAATGTCTGAGCCACAGTAGTTAAGCTTTCTCCTCTCGAAGCTCGACCTCGGAGCTCCATTTTTCCCGAGATTTGTCTAGATTTAGCTGTCCGTCACGCCCCGTCCCTATTTTCACCGCCGTCAATCACCCGCGCCGATCTCGTCTCTGGCACCACCATGGTGAGCCTTTTGTTCTTATCTTCTTTATGATTTTCTTACTTTGATAGATACTTGTCTGATTTTCTTACTTTAGATAGATACTTGTTTGATTTTATTACTTTTGACACACATAATTATATATAATGCACGCAGATGAATCGACAATGGATGTACGGTGACAGACACACCTCCGAGTACATTGAGGGCGTGCATAATTTTCTTGAAGTGGCTGAGGCAAACAAGCAGAATGGTTTTATGTGTTCTCCATGCCCTAAATGTGGGAATACGAAGTCTTACTCTGACCGGAAAATCCTTCACACCCACCTGCTTTACAAGGGTTTTATGCCACACTATAATGTTTGGACGAGGCACGGAGAAATAGGGGTTATGATGGAAGAGGCGAAGAAGAAGAGGACAATGACAACTATGTGCCCCCTGAATACGGTGATGCTGCAACGGGGGAGCTGCTGAAGATCAAGAGGAACCAGACGATGTGCCCAATGATGCTGCAATGGGGGAAGCTACTGAAGACCAAGAGGAACCAGACGATGTGCCCGATTATGATGATCTCCGCCCGGTCATGGTCGATGCAAAGACGCAATGCGAAAGTCAAAAGGAGAAGCTGAAGTTTTATCGCATGTTAGACGATCACAAAAAAGGGTTGTACCCCAATTGCGAAGATGGCAATACAAACCTGGGTACCGTACTGGAATTGCTGCAGTAGAAGGCAGAGAATGTTGTGCCTGGCAAAGGATTTGAGAAGCTACTAAAAATATTGAAGAAGAAGCTTCCAAAGGATAATGAATTGCACGACAGTACATACGCAACAAAGAAGTTCGTATGCCCTATAGGATTGGAGGTGCAGAAGATACATGCATGCCCTATTGACTGCATCCTTTACCGCGGTGCATACAAGGATTTGAACGCATGCTCGGTATGCGGTGCATCGCGGTATAAGATCAGACGAGATGACCCTGGTGATGTTGACGACGAGCCCCGCAGGAAGAGGGTTCCTGTGAAGGTGATGTGGTATGCTCCTATAATACCACGGTTCAAACGATTGTTTAGAAAAAAAGAGCATGCCAAGTTGATGCGACGGCACAATGAGGACCGTAAGAAATACGGGAAGCTCAGAGCACCCGCTGACGGGTCGCAGTGGAGAAAAATCGAGAGAGAGTACTGGGCTGAGTTTGCACGTGACCAAAGGAACGTACGGTTTGGTTTAAGCACGGATGGCATTAATCCTTTCAGGGAGCAGAGCAGCAATCACATCACCTGGCCCGTGACTCTATGTATGTATAACCTTCCTCATTGGATGTGCATGAAGCGGATGTTCATTATGATCCCAGTTCTCATCCAAGGCCCTAAGCAACCCAGCAACGACATTGATGTGTACCTAAGGCCATTAGTTGAAGAAATTTTAGAGTTGGGGAATGGAAACGGTGTACGTGTGTGGGATGAGCACAAACAGGAGGAATTTGACCTGCACGCGTTGCTGTTTGTAACCATCAACGATTGGTCCACTCTCAGTAACCTTTCAGGATAGACAAACAAGGGATACCACGCATGCACGCACTGTTTAGCTGACACCTAAAGTATATACCTGGACAAATGTAGGAAGAATGTGTACCTGGGACATCGTCGATTTCTTTCGACCAACCATCAATGTCGAAAGAAAGGCAAGCATTTCAAAGGCGAGGCAGATCACCGGAAGAAGCCCGCCATGCGTAATGGTGATCACGTACTTGTTATGGTCAATGATTTAAAAGTAATCTTCGGAAAGGGTCCCGGCGGACAATCTGTTCCGAGTGACATTGCGGGACATGCACCCATGTGGAAGAAGAAATCTATATTTTGGGACCTACCCTACTGGAAAGACCTAGAGGTCCGCTCTTTGATCGATGTGATGCTCGTGACGAAGAACCTTTGTGTGAACCTTCTAGGCTTCTTGGGAGTGTATGGGAAGACAAAAGATACAGCTGAGGCACGGGAGGACCTGCAACGTTTGCATGAAAAAGACGACATGCCTCCAAAGCAGTATGAAGGTCCTGCCAGCTATGCTCTTACCAAAGAAGTGAAGTAAATCTTCTTTGAATGTCTGCTTAGTATGAAGGTCCCGACTGGCTTCTCGTCGAATATAAAGGGAATAAAAAATATGGCAGAGAAAAAGTTCCAGAACCTAAAGTCTCATGACTGCCACATGATTATGACGCAACTACTTCCGGTTGCATTGAGGGGGCTTCTATCGGAAAACATCCGATTAGCCATTGTAAAGCTATGCGCATTCCTCAATGCAATCTCTCAGAAGGTGATCGATCCAGAAATCATACCAAGGCTAAGGAGTGATGTGGTGCAATGTCTTGTCAATTTCGAGCTGGTGTTCCCACCATCCTTCTTTAATATCATGACGCACGTCCTAGTTCATCTAGTTGACGAGATTGTCATTCTGGGCCCCGTATTTCTACACAATATGTACCCCTTTGAGAGGTTCATGGGAGTCCTAAAGAAATATCTCCGTAACCGCGCTAGGCCAGAAGGAAGCATCTCCATGGGCCATCAAACAGAGGATGTCATTGGGTTTTGTGTGGACTTCATTCCTGGCCTTAAGAAGATATGTATCCCTAAATCGCGGTATGAGGGGAGACTGACTAGAAAAGGCACGCTTGGAGGGGACTCAATAATATGCAGGGACGAATATTCCTGGTCTCAAGCACACTACACAGTACAAATGAACTCTACCTTGGTGACCCCGTATGTCGATGAACACAAGAACAGTCTGCGCGCCAAACACCCGGAGCGGTGCGTCCACTGGATTACAAGTGAACACATCAGGACTTTCAGCAGTTGGTTGGAAACACGTCTCAGAGGTGAGAACACTGTTTGTGCTGAGCTGTACTCGTTGTCCAGGGGACCATCTTCGACTGTATTGACTTACAAAGGATACGAGATAAACGGGAATACATTTTACTCGATCGCCCAAGATCAAAAGAGCACCAACCAAAACAGTGGTGTCCTCTTTGATGCAGCAACCGAGAGGGGAAAGGACACATATTATGGTTACATAGTGGACATATGGGAACTTGACTACGGACATGATTTTAAGGTCCCTTTGTTTAAGTGCAAATGGGTCAATCTGTTAAGAGGCGGGGTATAGGTAGACCCATAGTACGGAATGACAATAGTGGATCTGAACAATCTTGGGTACACTGACGAACCGTTCATCCTAGCCAATGATGTGGCACAGGTTATCTATGTGAAGGACATGTCTACCGGACCGAGAAAAAGAAAAGATAAGGAAGCGAATACATCATACAATGAGGCAAAGCGCCACATAGTTCTCTCAGGAAAAAGGGACATCGTGGGAGTGGAGGGCAAGACAGACATGTCCGAAAATTATGAAAAGTTTCATGAAATTCCTCCCTTCAAAGTCAAGGCTGACCCAAGCATCCAGATAAATGAGGAAGATTATCCATGGTTATGGTGCAATAAGGAAAGGACACAAGCGAAGAAAAAGTGAAGACTTTCTCTCCACAACTATTATGATGATACCATGCCAACTTTCAACCTTTTTGTAGTTCATTTGAAATGCCTGTTGTAACAGACGAGTTTCCGCATGAAATCTTGATACTGCGAAAGAGATTGTCCGTTTTGTACATGAAGTGCATCCAGTTTTTGCCGTAACCCTCTCAACTTTCTTGCACATGCTATGTGGATGAAATGATGATACCATGACAAATCCAACCTTTTCAGAGTTCATTTGAAATGCTTTTCAATTTCAGGGTCTTATAGCTCAAAATAATCAATAAATGCATGAAAAATAACAAATGAGGTCAGAAAGGGATGAAAATTGATGATGTGGCTTTGAATGGTGCATTTTGAACACACAAAAAGTCAGGAGTTCAAATAAGTTTAAAAAATGAAATCCATTTGTAACAGACGAGTTTCCGTATGAAATCCTGATACTTCGAAAGAGATTGTCCGTTTTGTACACGAAGTGCATCCAGTTTTTGCCGTAACCCTCTCAACTTTCTTGCACATGCTATGTGGATGAAATGATGATACCATGCCAACTTCCAACCTTTTCAGAGTTCATTTGAAATGCTTTTCAATTTCAGGGTCTTATAGCTCAAAATAAGCAGTAAATGCATGAAAAATAACAAATGAAGTCAGAAAGGGTTGAAAATTGATGATGTGGGTTTGAATGTGCATTTTGAACACACAAAAAGTTAGGAGTTCAAATAAGTTTTAAAAAATGAAATCCATTTGTAACAGATGAGTTTTCCTACGAAATCCTGATACTTCGAAAGAGATTGTCCGTTTTGTACTCGATGTGCATCCAGTTTTTGCCGTAACCCTCTCAACTTTCTTGCACATGCTATATGGGTGAAATGATGATTCCATGCCAACTTTCAACCTTTTCAGAGTTTATTTTCTGTTCAAATCATTAAAAGCAAAAAGAATTTTCATAAAGAACTTTTTTGTTAAAAACTTTAATAGCAAAAAGAATTATCATAAAAGAAAATAAATAAGTAATTAGAATTTTGTTACAAGATTTAATAGCAAAAAGAATTATGATAAAAGAAAATAAATAAGTAATTAGAAAATAAAAAGAAAGCAAAAAAATGGAAAAAAAATTAAAAAAGTGCCACCTACAGGGCCACCACGGCCTGCATACGACTAGAAACCCATTACTAGGGCCAGGATGCAGACCCGCAGTAGGCCCAATAGGCCCACAAGGACAGAGAGTGAATTTAGGCCCGTAAGCTTGCAGTAGAGAGGAGATCGAAGTGGTTGGTTCGGCAGGGCTTATAAACCACTCCAAGCCCCTCTCAGCTAGCGAGGTGGGACTAAACATAGCACAGCACCGTGCCAGCACACGACCTTTGGTCCCGATTGGTGCCACCAACCGAGACTAATGGGAGGAATTGGTACCGGTTCTTAGCACCAACCGGGACCAATGCCCCTCTTTTGTTCCGGTTGGTGCCACCAACCGGGACCAAAGGTCTCTGTTTCTCGCCCTTTGGGCTGCTGAAAAGAGGCCTTTGGTTCTGGTTGGTGGCACCAACCGGGACAAAAGAGGGGCATTTGTCCCGGTCTGTGACAAGAACCGGTGCTAAAGCTTCATGTATATAAGGCACACTTGTGAAAATTTTGTTTTGACCCTTGCAGTTCGGCTCCGATGACGCGCGCGGAGAGGACGCTGCCAGGCTGCCGGATGCCGTCGCCGTTGACCCCGACCCGGAGCCCACACCGACGTCGTCGCCATCATGCGCATATTTAGAAAAAAATTGTGTTGAACTAGTTAAATATAATAGAACTAGTTAAATAAGTTTATTTTTAGTAATTGCTTAGTAGTTGAACTAGTTGATTTAATAAAACTACTTTATTTTAAGTAAAGTTTATTTTACTTAGTAGTTAAACTAGTTAAACAAGTTTATTTTACTATTTTACTAGTTTATTTTACTAAGTACTACTCCATTTTATTTATAGTAAGTGATTAATTAGTAGTTGAACTAGTTGATTTAATAAAACTACTTTATTTTACTATATATAGAAATAGTTTATTTTTAGTAAGTAGTACTTTAGTTTATTTATAGTAAGTGCTTAATTAGTAGTTGAACTACTTGATTTAATAAAACTACTTTATTTTACTATATATGGAAGTAGTTTATTTTTAGCAAGAAAATTAATAGAACTAGTTTATTTTTTTAGTTCAAGCAATTATTCCCGCGTTGACGTCGACGATGCCTATCCCGCATCGTCGTCGTTGACTCGGCGGAGGAGGTTGGCTTGATCAGAGGGGCCATGTACAGGACTAGGCTCCGCCGGCCTGGTATAGGGAGGTGCTACCTTCCGGGGGGCGTAGCTTGGTGAGGAGCCAGCCCGTCGTTGACACGAACCTTGTTTGGTGGCGGTCGCGTGGGCCAATGATGGTACCGAGGCTTCGGGACACCTCGGAGGTGGTACGTCACCGTGTCAGCGAGGAGGATGAGCACGTCCGTCGCTACATGGTTGCGTTGGAGGGCACGTTCGACAATACCTGGCAGGTTCTTCAGGGATCTCACTGGAGCTATGATCCTATGATGGTTCGTTCTCTTTGGGTGTCCACCGCCCGCGACGATACCTGTCAGGTGCTACGGTTCTAGCTGTATTAGCGATGCTATATGTATGATAGTATTCAAGGAGTATTAGTGATAATATTTGACGATGTACGGACACAAGAGATGACGTAGTTTTGCATATAATTGAATGCATGCTAATTTTAATACTACTTTATTTTACGATTTGGTTTTGCTTATTGAGAATGCTCGAATTAATTGGAAAATTACTCCTACTTTGAATGCTAAAATTGGAGACCACTATATATGCAAGGCGTATGCATTTGATTACTTGATAGCTTATAAGGTTTTTATTTTTACAGAAATCTAGGAGCCCCCTCCATCATTCGCGCCGTCGTCCCCGTCACCAACACCCCTCCGACCTCGAGGTGAGACCAGCCAAATCTCCATGTCAATATGAGTCCTATAATATGAGTCCTCGTGGGGGTAGCGAGTTTAATATTTAATTGTACAAGTTTAATATTTCAATTATGAACATAGGAAATGTCGTACTCGGATGACGAAAACCGCCCGGGGGAGTGCGACTGGTGCCACGATGACTGAGGTATGTGCGACAGGTTCCTTGAGCTGGACGACGATCGGCACTTCAGCATTAAGCTCGAGGAGACCTTCGATGTTGAAACGGTACGCAACGACGACAAGAGTTTTTTCCGTAATTAATTAAGCACGACTTCAACTATTTCAACGTTTACTTTTCATCTTTTCCAATTCTACTAGCTTATCCCATGCTATGCAAGACGCTATGTCTTGGAGAGGATGGGTTTTGAAAACCATGAAAGTACGGAAACAAAGAAAATTCACCTAAGGACCCATCATGGTGTGGATTTTGAAGTACAATTGGGAAGCACTTCTGAGAGTGTAACCCATTTTGGTTGCAAAAATTGGGAAACACTTTGCAAGATGTATGGTTTTGATGAGGGTATGCTTGTCACCATGGATCTTGGTGATCCTAAAATCGAGCAAGACAATATGGACATTTGGGTCCTTATTGATACGCTTCCAATTCTTCCCCTATGTGAGCTTCTCAAACATAGTTATTAAGTAATTTATATTGTTTATTTCAAAATAGTTGACAGCTTATTTCCATTGACAGCTTATTTTCATTCTTTAAAGAATGTGCGGAAGATGGTAGACAAAACCCACTACACCGATGGTACCAAATTAACTTATCAGGAGAAAAATCATCTGATCGCATTTTGTACTGATCTTCAGAATTACAATATCTACAATCGAACTCCTCAACATTATGGTCCATACGTGCCACTAGTGCATGTGTTGAACTACGGTAACTACCATGGAGATACCCTGGTATGCTTTTTTACTATTATGACATCCGTGCATCTTTTGCATACTTCTAAAACGAGTACATCATTGCTAACTACGAAGTTATTACTATGTTTTTCAACAAATAATCCCGAATGATTGTGTGCCTCATCTGATGTATCAGCATGGTCGCCTTGATGTTTTGAACATACAACCAGGTCGTCCTACGAATCTCAATTGTCCATACCGGATTTCTAAAAGAAGTGGAGACATGACAATCAAAGAATGGAAAAACTGTATGGACAGTTGTAAGGAGGTTCTTGGAAGAAAAAGGAAGCGAACCATAAGAATTGGAGACAGGATGATCTCCATTCTCCATAATGGAGAGTCAGGGTCTATATTTTTTTATGTTATTTTACCTTAAAGAGGGTATTTAATTAGATCCTACCTAACATTGATGATCATGTGCTAAGAACAATTAAGTAGGGTTGGTTCGATGACTATGAGGATGATGATCGTATTACTTGTTATTAATAACGAGTAGAAGTTGTACGATGATGATTAATTAGTAGGACTTGTTATTATATATGATGATGCATGATGCGAGCATGATGCGAGCGGGTGAAATGAACATGGATTGGATTGAAGTGAAGGCAACATGCATGTGGTGAATGTCGAAAGTAGTACAATCCAAACTTGATCAAGTTAGGATTAGTATTACTTTCGACATGTACCACATGTTGCTTTCACTTCAACCTAAGCCGTGTTAACATTAGGCATAGCAGTAGCGTTGGTAAACCAAGCACAGAGATATATAAGAGAGGACACTTCTCTCTATTAGCTAGCTAATAACAACCTAAATTAACCCCTAATCCAGCCCCTTTCAAAAATAGTCTCAGCTCCAGCCAGCTGCTGACGCATGGATGCCTTCTACGTCTTGAGCTAGCATTGGTTTTCCCCGAAGAGGAGAGGGTGATGCAGCAAGCGTACGTAAGTATTTCCCTCAGTTTTTGAGAACCAAGGTATCAATCCAGTAGGAGGCTCCTCAAAAGTCCCACGCACCTACACAAACAAACTGAGAACTCGCAACCAATGCAATAAAGGGGTTGTCAATACCTTCACGGCCACTTGCAAAAGTGAGATCTGATAGAGATACTATGATAAGATAAATATATTTTTGGTATTTTATAATAAGATGCAAGAAAGTAAAGATGCAAATAAAAGTAGATTGAAAGCAAATATGATAAGAGATAGACCCGGGGGCCATAGGTATCACTAGAGGCTTCTCTTGAGAGCATAAGTATTACGGTGGGTGAACAAATTACTATCAAGCAATTGATAGAAAATCGAATAATTATGACGTAATCTAGGCATGATCATGTATATAGGCATCACGTCCATAACAGGTAGACCGACTCCACACATCGACCGACTCCTGCCTGCATCTAGAGTATTAAGTTCATAAGAACAGAATAACGCATTAAGCAAGATGACATGATGTAGAGGGATAAACACATGCAATATGATATACACTACAGGAATCAGCTACTTTGCCATCTGCCACGGCGGACGGCAAAGGCATGGATAGCGGACGGCAAAGGTCTTTGCCGTCCGCGGCGAACGGCAAAGTACGGGACGGCTAAGAGCTACGTTGCCGTCTGCTTCGGGCGGCTGACGGCAAAGGGGCCTTTGCCATCAGCAGCGGACGGCAAAGAATGTAGACGGCAATAAATGCGCTGTTACTCCGTTAGGTGGTTAACGGCAGGCCTTTGCCGTCCGCCGCTGACGGCAAACTTCGGAAGGCCTTTGCCGTCCGCCGAATGATGTTAGCCGGCGTCACTACACGGCAGGCCTTTGCCGTCCGCCGCTATAGGCAAAGTTTTTTTTCTCTTTGCCGTCAGCCACTGTAGGCAAACTGACCAAATTGGTCAGCCTCCCAGGAAGCACAGTTGCCTGCCACGTGGCCTCTTTGTCGTCCGCTGCTGATGGCAAAGAGCCCTTTGCCGTCAGTGGCAGACGGCAAAGAGCCTGCATATTGTCTCTTTTTTCTGTTTTTTTTAATCCAACAATTTTCACAGCAAATATATATGACATATATAGATATATTTCACAGGGCTATTTAACAACACATAAGTTTCATCGTACATACATATATAGTTCCATCCATTCATACATAGCAAGTTGCACATACACATAAGTTGCAACCATTAGGAAGTTGCACATACATATTACAATGCAAAGTTTCATCAAGATAGCAAGTTCCATTGTAGCAAGCTAGAAGAATACTAGAAGAGAATGAAATAAAAAACAAGCACTCCATCATAGCAAGCTAGCTTCCGAGAAGTGAATGAAATCTGCAAAATGGCAAATAAGAAAGTTAGGAAAAGGTGACTAGAAGAAGAAGACTAGAAGAAGAAGAAGCACGCCATCGTTTGTGAGGTAACTTAGGTGAAATGGATCGTTTATGAGCTAACTTAGGTAAAATGCATCATTTTAGAGCTAACGTAGGTAAAATGGATCGTTTATGAGCTAACTAAGCTAATTATGCCGTTTTTTACATAAGTAAGGTAAGTACATGTCATTATTGAGCAAACCTAGTTAACTAAGCATATTATAACTAACTTAGGTCATTTTGGAGGAAACAAAGCTAAGTATAGATCGTTTTAGAGCTAACTTAGGTAAAATGGCTGGTTTTGGAGGTCAGTAAGCTTATTAAGTCATTTTGCAGGAAAAGAAGCTAACTATAGGTCATTAAGGTAAGCATATTGGATGAAATAAAGCTAAGTCTAGGTCTTTATGCATTTGTTAAGCAAAAAACTAGAGAAACTTACCTTGATCATGGAGGTGTGGGAGCGGGCTGGCTCATGACAGTAGCTGGAGAAGGATCGTGTGATGCTTGTGTGGAGTTACGCTGCACCAAAGATCATTTCCAATGTTTTGTTAGCATGATGACACGCAAATGTTAAGACTAGCAAGTAATGTCCATTCAAATTAAACTCACTATGGTCTCAGGAGCAATCTCTGGATCAATGGCTATGGAGCCACGGGACCTCCCGCCACTAGATATCATCACCTGCTTTGGATTGTAGGGAATCTGGCTCGGGTTAAACTCCTCCCCTTTCCTCGCCTTCCCCTTGACTTGCTTGTAAGAGGAAGTGTGGGCCATGGCATACAGGTCGTACCCCTCTGGCACCTTATCCGTCTTATTGTAGCATGCTTGAAAGAGAGAAACAAAGTAAATTAGTAATTAAAGGGCTCAAGCTAGCATGATGAATGAATTGCATTTATCATGAAGCAAACCACATACCCAATTCCGCCCGAACTGATATGAGGTGGATCTACCTTGATGGTGTGGCACACCTTCAATTTGGGCACGTTTGCCCATGGCCTCAGTCGGCTCCCCTTCCATCTTTCAACACCTGCCATGAAAAAGAGTAAACGCAATTAGTATAACATAAAAAAAATACCGACATGAATAATAATATGTATATCACTTAAGTGTATCATCATCAAGTACAACATAAAAAAATTGAATACCTGACACTACTAATAATCTCGATCAGTATCATCAATAAATGCATAATCATCATCATCACTATAATCAATGACGGGCTCATAGGGTTCAATGGCATCAACATGTGGAAGGCCACCTTTACGTAATCGGTCAAGCATTGGGAGGTCGTCCGCAGCAGTAACCTCTTCTTGTTCCGGCTCTTCTTGTTCCTCCTATGGGGTGATGTGGGATTCATTGTCGCTGTCTACTTCAATGTTTTGGGGTGAAGTATACCGGTTCTAGAAACGCTTTTTGGAAAGACGTGTCTCTTGGAAGAATTCTCCTTCATATGTGTCTGGGTTATAGTCTTCATAATCCTCTTCCTTTGGGGGAGATAGTCTAGCACGTGGCGGCACTTCATAAATGACATCCCAACCTTTCAGATTTGGATTAGTTTGGCAGGCCCAGGGTAGATAGAATACTTGGGTCGCTTGTTGAGCCGTCATATAGACATCAGGAACATCTAAATGGGTGCTTTGGTTGATTTCAACCAGCCCTATATGTTCATGAGTCCTTCTAGTCTCCTTCGGCTGAAACGAATAACATTTGAAGACTACGACATTCGGTGGGTTTTCACCATAGAATAGAAGTTCATAAATTGCTTCAACTCTCCCATAATACTCGGTACCTCCTTCGCCGATAGCAGATACACAACAATTTGTAGACTTCCGGTCGGCCATAGATAGCTCTTTGCCATAGGTACGAAATCGATACCCGTTGATGTCATATTTCTCAAATGAACGGACCTTATAGTCAAAACCATTAGCGACTTGTCTCAATTTGGCGTCCATAGACTCTGAATTAGCCTACAAGTTTAATATGAAAGGATTGTCGCATTACGCACAAATTAGCGAATGAAATGAAATTGTCTAATAGAATTTACCGTTTCTTTGAACCAAGAGATGAAACCGGGATAGCCGCCTCCTTGCTTTGCGAGAAGCTCATACTATTCGACGGAATCCTTTTGGATCCCCGCTCCATACGAGAATAGGGCGACGTATCGACTGTATGAAATATCCAGGAATAAGAGCAGTTCAAACGGAAATAGAAGTTGCGAAACAATGTACCGAGAACTTACTCGATGTACGGCCGCACTTCTATCAGGTTGTTAAAGATATACAACGAAATGGTACGCCATTCTTCGTTATCCAAAGATACTGGATTTGAAACACTGGCTGGTGCGAGATTCCCTTTGAATAGGCTGAGGTTGGATCCACCCTTTGTAGGCTCGTCAGCATTGTACCGAGGCTTCGGATTATGCAAATGACGATTTTTGGTTTCGTAGTGTGCTGTCACGAAGTTTGCCGCCTCCTCAGTGATGAATGCCTCAGCCATAGACGCTTCAATTCTACGTTTATTTTACATTTTTCTCGAAGCGCTTCTGCATCCTCTCAGTTGGGTAGCACCAATGATTTTGCACGGGCCCCCCCAATCTTGCCTCGGTCGGAAGATGCAAAATCAAGTGCTGCATTGGATTAAAGAAGCCCGGTGGAAAGATCTTCTCTAACTTGCAGATCAACTCTGGCGCCAACTCTTCCATTTCTTCTAGCACGCCAGGCGATAGTTCTTTCGCACAAAGAACACGGAAGAAATAGCTGAGTTCTGCCAGTACTAGCCATTCATCCTCCGGGATGAAGCCACGCAACATCACCGGCATTACCCGCTCAATCCATATGTGCCAATCATGACTCTTGAGACCAAATATCTTCAATTTATCAAGACTCGCTCCCCTCTTTAGATTCGCTTCATACCCATCGGGGAACATCAACTGCATTTTCACCCACAAGATAATTTCCCTCATAGCTGGCCTTCCAAGATTGAACCATGCCTTTGGCTTCGTCCAGTTCTGCTTTCCTTTCGGTTCTTTCATGTTTTGTAACGGCCTATCACATAGCGCCTCCAGATCGACTCTAGCCTTAGTATTATCCTTTGACTTCCCATCTATGCCAAACAATGTACCAAAAAGTGCCTCAGCGATATTCTTCTCAGTGTGCATCACGTCGATGTTGTGTGGGCAAAGGAGGTCTTTGAAGTAAGGCAGATCCCATAAGCATGTTTTGTGAGTCCAAGCGTGCTCAGAATTATACCCCTTGAAGTACCCTGGACGCTGTGGATCTGGCTCGAGAGCGTTTAACTGATCCAGGGTCTGTTGGCCTGTCAACGCAGGTGGTGCAGAGTTTTTTACAACTCTACCTCTGATGAAGTTCTTCTTGTCTTTCCTGAACTTATGGCGAGGATCCAGGAACTGTCTATGCATGGCGAAGCAAGAAAACTTGCGACCGGCCTGAAGCCAACGAAACTCAAGAGCTCCCTTGCATGTGGGGCACGGGAACCTTCCATGTACACACCAGCCAACGAATAGCGCATACACCGGCAAGTCATGCGTCGAGTACATGTACCAGACACGCATTATGAAGTTTCGTTTGCTATAGGCGTCGTATGTCTTGAACCCATTATCCCAGGCCTCTTGCAGTTCGTCCTTAAGCGGCTGCATGTACACATTCATATTTTTCCCCGGATAGTTGGGCCCTGGAATTATCAACGTCAGGAAAATGTTCTTTCTTTGCATAATCTGTCCGGGGGGAGATTGAGTCGAAAGACAAATACGGGCCAACAACTGTATTGGGCTGCCGTCATACCAAACACACTGAACCCATCGGTGCTGATGCCGACTCGAGGATGCCTCGGATCTGCCGCTTTGTCAGCATGTAATTCATCAAACTTTTTCCATGCAACACCATCCGATGTGTGTACCATCATCAGATTCCCATATGCATCTAGTTCGGTTCTTTTGCATGTTTTGTGCCATGTCATCTGTCTGGCCGTCTCTTCGACCATGAAAAGACGTTGAAGTCTTGGTACGATTGGCATATACCGAAGAACACTAACAGGGATTTTGGTTTGTGTCTTCTCACCCATACCGTTGTCTACCACAATATACCTGGAAGACTTGCAAATGGGAAAATAATTCAAGTCCGCATAGTCAAGCCTAAATAAGGCACATCCTTTCTCACAGGCATGTATCTTCTCATAGGGCATCTTCAGTGCACGGAGGATTTTGTCCGACTGGTACAGGTTTGCAGGCATTACATGGCCTTTGGGTAGAAAGCGTCCAAATACTGTCATAATTGCGTCATAGCATTCTCTGCCCAAGTTGAACTGAGCCTTCAAAGCCATTACTTGTGAGATGGCATCCAACTGACAAAGCTCAGTGTGCTCGCGGAGCGGACATTTTGAAGACTCCAACATTTCATTGAAGGCCTTTGCAGATTCCTCCATCTCCTCATCTGAATCCCGAGCATCATCATAGTCTTGCACCATGTTTTCCATCCCGGTACCATGCTCTTCGGCGCGACGATGATCCACCTCAGCTCGGTCACGTTGGGCAGACTCACCATGAAATGTCCACACCGTATAATCGGGCGTAAAACCATTCTTCTGCAGGTGTTTACCCATTTCAGCCTTTGTCCTCTTTTCCCAATTGCCGCATCGGAAACAGGGGCACCAAGTTTTCCTCTGGCCATTTGCAAATGCGGCTTGCACAAACCCCTTGGTTTTTGTGAACCATTCAGCGCTCCATTTGTTCTGACCAGTGTGACCGGTATACATCCACGCACGATCACTCATCTTGACTTTCAGAGCTACTGGACACACAACAATTATATATATAATTCACCATGTATATATTCATCAATTGATCTACTTTGTCAATTTTATTACGTCCATGCAACCTACACTCTAATAGGTAATGATAGGTCCTAATCCCACCCGAGTATGTGTAGATTGGGTTCATTTTCCCATGCTATGCTCCGGATCCGACGCAAAATTTTGGCAGCACCTCCCCGATGTTCTCCTGATACACGTCTCCGCAATAAACAGAGAGGATGTGTACCCGGAGAACAACAGGGGAGTCACTGAAGAAATTTATGCGTCGGATCCAGAACAAAGCATATGGGAAAACGAACCCAATCTACACATACTCGGGTTGTCCATGGATAGCGTTGGACAATTCGAAAGAATCAAGGTTATAAATATGCAAATGCACGCATATTTATGACTATGATGCTTTCGAACGGGAGACACATATTGGTTATGCATACTGATGATTCAAGACATATATATAGCTAGCTATCAAGTTTCATCGGCACGAACACCGGAACAGAGCAAATAATTAATGGGGGAGGAGGACATGTCATTTGTGCTCACCCACGAACGAAGGGGCAGAGCTCGTCAAACGCACGGCGAGGTCGTCAAACACCAAACCTCGCAGCGGTGAAACAACTGCACATTTAAATCAACCCGATCAACACAATTATATATGATGTTTTTCATAACAAAATCGAAAAATATATGACCTAACTAATAATTCACAAATATAAGACCATGTCGGCCTCGGGGGGTCGGGTGTCGGGGTGTCTGGGTGTCGTGTCATTGTCGGGGTGTGGTGTCCG
>NW_021202914.1:127927-159192 GCF_002162155.2 Triticum dicoccoides
GGGGAGGAAAGAGGAAGAGAAGGGAGAGTAACGAGCGGGGGGTGGCGTCCGTTAGTTACTCGACTCTTTGCCGTCAGCCACTCTTTGCCGTCCGCTGTTATCTCTCTTTGTCGTCCGCTAGCAGACGGCAAACAGGTGGGGTGTTAAGTTTTTTTAAAACGGGCGGGTGGGTGGGGGCCACCTCCCTCTTTGCCGTCAGCTGGCTGACGGCAAAGATTCTTTCCCGTCAGCTGGCGGACGGCAATGAGATGGCTCATGGCAAAGAGGTTCATTGCCGTCCGTCGTTTCTTTGCCGTCTGCTTTACAGTAGCTGATGGCAAAGAGCTTCTTTGCCGTCCGCTAGCGGACGACAAAGATCTGGTAGATGGCAAAGTAGCTGATTCCAGTAGTCATAAACCCCATCTTGTTATCCTCGATGACAATAATACAATACGTGTCTTGCAACCCTTTCTGTCACTGGGTAAGAACACCGCAAGATTGAACCCAAAGCTAAGCACTTCTCCCATGGCAAGAAAGATCAATCTAGTAGGCCAAACCAAACCGATAACTCGAAGAGACTTGCAAAGATAACTCAATCATACATAAAAGAATTCAGAGAAGATTCAATTAATATCCATAGATAAATCTGATCATAAACCCACAATTCATCGGATCTCGACAAACACGCCGCAAAAAGAGATTACATCGAATAGATCTCCACAAGAGAGGGGGGAACATTGTATTGAGATCCAAAAAGAGAGAAGAACCCATCTAGCTAATAACTATGGACCCGTAGGTCTCTGGTAAACTACTCACAACTCATAGGAGGGGCAAGGATGTTGATGTAGAGGCCCTCCGTTGTTGATTCCCCCTCCGGCAGAGTGTCGGCGAAGGCTCCAAGATAGGATCTCGCGGATACAGAAGGTTACGGTGGTGGAAATTGTGTTTCGTGGTGCCCTTGGATGTTTTCGGGGTCCGTGGATATATATAGGAAGAAAAAGTACGTCGATGGACGACCGAGGGGCCCATGAGACAGGGGGGCGCGCCCTAAGGGGGGGTGCCCTCCTATCTCGTGGGGCCCTCGGAGCTTTCTTGACTTGCACTCCAGGCTCTCCGGATCAGATTTGTTCCAAAAATAACGCTCTCGAAAGTTTCATTCGTTTGGACTCCGTTTGATATTCCTTTTCTTCAAAATACTGAAATAGATAAAAAAACAGCAATATGGGCAGGGCCTCCGGTTAGTAGGTTAGTCCCAAAAATGATATAAATATGTAGAATAAAGTCCATAAACATCAAAAACAGGTAATATAATAGCATGGAACAATCAAAAATTATAGATACGTTGGAGACGTATCAATGTCTTTTGGTCCCGGTTGGTGTCACCAACCAGGACCAAAGGCCCCCCTGCCTGGGCTGGTCGCAGCGGCCACGTGGAGGCGCATTTGTCCCGGTTTGTGCAAGAACCGGGACTAAAGGCCAAGGGCATTAATAACGATCTTTTAGTTCCGGTTCATAAACCGGGACAAAAGGCCCTTACGAACCGGTTCTACTAGTGTTGTGTTGCCGTCCCATATAACGGGATATAAGTCATGCAATACGCGACAGCGACGTGATGGAGACGCGCTTGGATTACTCAACACTAAGTAATTTGATTACCCTTGATTGTGTTGTGTTTGCCTACCCGCATGTGTCACGCGATTGACAATAGAAGTACAACGACGCAATTTTCTTAATTAACCAGTATTAGCGTATAAGCTGGCTGTCACAAACCATGGATGACCATGGGGAGAGTTAACAAAAGCCAATAATTAAGCGTTTATGGCCGCTGCAACTACTGGTTAATTAAGGCAGTGTATACTGTACTCATGTGCAATATACAAAGAGGTAACATGGTGCGCGTGCCAATTGGCAATCAAGTGCAATCATGTATATACAACACAGCTAACAATGTACTCCCTTAGAGATCTATGTATTACGGAGGGAGTAATTGCGTGTACATGTTCAGACGGCAACATTACCTCACCGTCGTATGCCAGCACATACACATGCTAGTACTAGCTAGTGTGCATTGGATGGTCAATCTTTAATTGACACCTCTAGCCTACGCAGCCGATCCTTTATCATATAACTCAAATGCTTTCCTAAATCTTAAGTACTTAAACTTTGACGAGTTAGGTAGTGGCCGGACCTAACCAAACACCTATATTAAAATCTCGAAATAGGAATTTAACTAGTTTTTTTATCCCATGTCACCTACTCCGTTCCTAAATATAAGGCTTTTTGAGATTCCAATGCGGACTATGTACAGAGCAAAATAAGTGAATCCACACTCTAAAATACATCTATATACATTCGTATGTAGGCCGTACTGAAATCTCTCAAAGAACTTATATTTGGAAATGCAGGAAGTACATTCAAACAACTGCACAATATTTAATCACGTAATAATTCAACATACAAACAAACATATAGTTCATCCAATCAAAAGAAATGAAACTAAACATGCAAATTTGCACAAAAGAAACTAAACACGCATATACTTCATCCAAAAGCCACAATCGATCATGTTTGATCCAAGAGACCACAACATAGCATGTCTTGATGTCCCAGATGAGGAGAAGTCGTCGGCATGGACACATTCTTCCTTACCTTCGCCGCTACCTTGAGGGCCTTTCCGTCCGTCCTCGGCATCCTCTCCCGGAGCAAGCGGAGGATGACCCATTGTCTTTGAGGCCGGAGCAAGCGGAGGGTGCACCATGCCCTTCGTCCCGAGATGCTTCCTTTGCCCCGGGTAGTGGCGCAGCACCAACAGTAGTGCGCGGCGAGGTTGCGGAGACGGCTATGGTTCCATTCCCATCAGAATCGGGGCCCATAGTGGCTGTTGCGGGTGACATTCTACGATGAAGGCAAGAAGAGGAGGCGCCGCGGGCGGGAGCTGGGAGGGGAATAACCTTTCCTAAGAATTGTGTGCGGTCACTTAAAAATTAAAGAAAGGCCAAGGTTTTGAAAGTTAACTCGTCAAAATTTTAGAAAGTTAATCGGATAACAATTCGACTAGATATGATTAACTTCTAAAAAATATTTTGTGGTGTTAATCGTTTTTAAGGGCTTTATCAAAAAATTGTTTTTAAGGAATCAGCTAGAGTCTCCCTTAGGTTCCTTTGAAAGAAAGAGACACATTACGACTGCATCGTCACTCATCTGACCGGCCGAACGCCTCGCAGAGATGCAGGCCGGCTCTACTCGATCGATCAACTAGTTGCCCCTCCTCCCTGCAGGCACGGCATTATTAAACGATGGCGAGTGTAATCCAGGTCGAACTAGCTATCTCACGACCAACTCGGTCGTACGTACGTATGTACCGGTCAACGTCTTCCCAGCCTCTCCGTGTCGATGTTAACCATGTCAAGCTAGGATTGCCATGCCAGCAGATACACATGCTAAGCACCAGTTAGCTTTTTTCTTTTTCTTTTTTGCAAACATCACCGATTTTTTTAATAATACCTAGCATGCAACCATCATGTAGCAGTGGATGTAGGAGCGTCATTTGTTTAGCCACAAAAAATCGCCACCACCTACTTCGTCTATTCACTTTTATAATGATCGATCATTTTCTTAGTCTATAATAATGATCGATCTTTCTACCACAGGGTACCCATGAAATTTTCTGAGTTTTAATAAAGTGGGACGGCACTCAGGAACACGCACAAGTGATTAGGCTTCCCTCGCCTCCCGTCGGCGCCGCCGCCGATCTATCCCGCGTATGTGGCCTTCAGGCCATGTAGGCGGGGTGGATATCAGCCCCCGTCGGCGGGATGGCTCCGTTTTTCTGGTTTTAGGGTTAAGGTTTGGTGGGACAGCAGTTAGGCAGTGGTGGCGGCATCTTGTCCAATAAAGTCTTCCGGCTTCATCCCCGTCTCAGCGGCAACGTCGAAAAGCTTGTGGGCATGGTGTGGTTCTTGAGGACTTCTTCTGGCTGTGGGAATATGTGGATCGTCGAGGAGCTTCATTGACAGTTGTTTCCTCCTCCTTCATCTCCGGGACAGATATGGTCTTCTTGACCTGTTCGGCGACTTCCCGTCCGGATCCAACTACGTTAGGCCGGTTCAGGGAGGAGTGGCAGCGGCGGCGCGCCGTCGACACGGTCTAGAGGTTGAAGAAGAAGGGAATCTCAAGAATTCCGTTGTAATTTTTTCTTTTCGTTAAGGTGTTTTGTACTGTCCAGTGTTTCTTTTAATGCCAGGGTCCTTTTTGCAGAAAAATAAAAAAAAAGAGCTTTCTACCACAGGAAATTACCTGTCATCTACCGGAAATTTGAAGAAAAACCGGCGGCAGTTGCAAATCCCCGACCCCTTCCTTCCCTTCCCCGTACCCCCGCGTCGCCTCCCCGAGCGGGGCGACCGGGGGCCCCTTCGCCGCTCCTCCCCAGCGCCCCTCCCCCGCCCCTGCCTCCTCCCGCCGCCGCCAGCGAGCGCCGCCAGGCTTTGGCCGCGTGGTGCTGGCGGCGGCGGGCCCGCCCTTCCCCGCGCGCGGCTCCCTCCTACTCGGACGGTGGTGGCCTGTGGCGGTGCTCCTCGGCCGGCATCGGTGCGGCCCGTCGGTGGTGGTGCCGCGGGCCCGGTGGCTCTCGACGCGGCGGTGCGGCCGTTGGCCGTGGGACGGCGCGGTGGCGCTGCGGCTGGCGGTGCCCGCCCAGCCCAAATCTGGGCCCTTTTGGGCCCATCTGGGTTGGCGCGGGCCGGTGGCTTGGTGCTCGGCGGCGACGTTCCTTGGTGATGGCGTGGTGGCGGCGGTCTCGGGCGGTGAGGACTTCGTTGGCCAACGTGCTGCAGCGTGGTGACAGGACTGTCCGGGTCCATGTGGGCCCGGACGAGCCATCGAGGCCTGGCAAGTCCTCGTCGCCGCGTCCGGTCGGCTCCGCTGTGGCGGTGGAGGCTATCCCCTCCTTCTGGTCGAGTGGTGGTCGCTCCCGTGGCTGGTGTCTCTTCTTCCTCTCCAAGCCTCGTGTTTTCAGCTCCAGTGAAGCGGGGAGGGTTGTTCGGTAATCGTGGTGGCACAAGCTGGTGGGTGGCCGAGGAGGTGGTGCATTTCGAAATGCCTGAGGTGGTGGTGGTGGTTGTGGATCGGGAGAAATCCCTGTCGGCCTGGCCGGCACCGATGCGATGACGCCTGCGGGCGCCGTCGGACCTTCCTGAGGGGCATCGGGTACACCCCTTCCCCACTATCCCTCGCGTACCGGGGGAAACCCTAGAACTTGTTCGGGCAACAGCGGCGGCATCGTCACACTCCCTCTTGAGGGTGTTGCTTGGGGCGCGGCACTTCGGGATGCTGGGAGCGTGGTGGTACTTCTTTGGAGGGTGCAGCGGTTGCCGGACTTCCCTTCTTCGTTGATCTCCCGTTGTCAGCATTTATTTCTCTTTCTTCTTCTTGTTTTCCTTTTAGGCTTATCTGTGCTGCGGTCCCAGCGAGTTGAATGTATCGGATGTTTGCTTTATAATATAAAGCGGGGGAAACCCTTTTTCGTCAATCATATCGGGGCAGGCCAGAATTAAGAACGTGAGATGATCAACGCATGCATATGTGGCGGCAAAAGGAATATATACTATTGTATTATTGTACTAGTAGTATAACAAGGATTGACATCTGGGACCGGCCGGGCATATGGATACAGTGCACCATCTTCTTGTGGGAAGCATGAGTGAGATTTCTAAGGCTTGCGTGCATGGTCCACAGTCCACATGCATTACTCCTTAATATTGCACACGTGAGAGCTGATAGTGGTCCACAGAAATAAGGGCATGCTCAGCGGTAGCAGCTCCATCAGGTGGTGAGAAAGTGAAATTTGTGTTCAAGCAGCTACTCTAAACAGCACCTCACTTAGTGCAGGGATGGGTCGAGGACCCTGCCTAGTAGATTATGATTGTCTCCGCCACAATACCCATCATCTCCAGATGTTGTAGCCTTTTCAGAGTATGGTTCTGCTGTCAGAATGGCAATAGTAGCATCTAAAGGGAGTCCATCGAGCATGATACAATCGAACTGGATGCATGGTCTACATAGCAATGATGATCATCTACTGTCTCTTAGAAATAGCTTCTCCTTTTTCTTCATTCTCCACATATTTAAATGTGACGTACAGTCTTCCAACTAGTAGAAGCCGATGCTACTACTCGAGTGAAAATGTGGAGGTATATAGGCAGACACGAGGAACGAGCAGGCATTCATGTTGGTAGTTGTTGTATCAGTACGATTTTGTATGCACTTTAGGTCCTGCCACTGTTTAAAGGTCTAGATGAGGTTTTCCTTGGTCGTCCTTCTTCTTTCAAGTTCAACAAAATATTGTTCGGGCACCATGAGGTGGCACCAAGTAAGATAGTGGCGCATGCACTGCGGTTGTTGGGCGACTTTTTTTTGCTTATGAAGACTAGATAATTGCACATGTTTTGCAATAGGATATAAATATTCTAATACGACACTCTGTGATTACCTTCCTATATTATTGCGTCAACCAATGTTTATCAAATCTTGTCCATGATTTACCAAACTAAACAAAAATCACTTATTTGGTAAAAACTTATTGGCTTATCATTGAAAACATATATTTTTCGTAAGTCAACAAAAAGTGGGACAATTAAGACGGTTTTCAAAGATATCTGGTGAAAAAAACAGAGATGGGAGTGGGAAAAATCGAAATGGAGAGAGGAGTGTACATAAGGTTGGACGAACAAAAATGAACGGTATTCCTTTTTTAACCAGTATAGATTGGCATGAATGAGTGGGCTTGGTTTTTTCCCACAGTTTAAGCGGGCACGTGGGATGTAGTGTTGTACCTACAATCCTTATGAAATAGACGTCCAAGAAAACTAATAGTAGCAGTCCGGATGTTTAAAATAATATATTTTCCTTAAAAATGGCATACCATTTAATTGTGGATTATTTGAGTTTCACAATACCCAATGATTTGAGATGAAGTATGCATGCATGGTGACAAGAAGAACATTCTATATCCTAGCAGTATAGGAGATCAATCAATACTTGAGTGGACAGATAATCTGCGATTGACTGGCAAGTAATATACAGTGTGTTCTATCTTGCGTTGGGAGCATGCATAAACGAGAGGTCCAAGGCCTCCATTTTCACACTCAAGGTATGACTTAATTATACTTGTGCCTACACAAGACCTAATGGAGTCCTGGAACTTTCCAGTAGTTAACAATAACATAAGTTGCTGCATGGTACACTGACTAACGGTCCTTTGGTTCCTAATGTCTCTCATTCCGCGATGCTTATTTAACCTTCTTATGTTAGGAGCACCTCCGCTTTTTTCTCCATCAGCCACACATATTTGAATGTGATGGAAGGTGTTCTAACTAGGAAATCTGGGGAGAAGATGGAGCGGTATATATGCACATGACGCAACCAGTATAAGTGTTCACAGTTATAAGTTATTGGGTCAGATATTTTGCATTTACGCCACATCTTTATTTTCCGCAATGGTTTAAGATACTAATTGGACAATGTCAAAGCATGTAACAAATGAATATCAATTTCATATCAAATTTCATGATTTAATATCGAAACCCAATATTTATCATGAATCATGCCACATGTATCTATATTATAGCCATATTAACTACTCCTACCTGTGAATAAAAAATTAAAGTTTTGACAACTTTCCATAAAATATATGGCACTAAATTAGTAGTTTTATATCATCAAACTATTAGACTCACACTGCATATCTTCTAGTGTACACTAGAAGGTGCATTTTGTATGAGCACACATATTTTACGAACCATGCATCTTATACTCAACTCGGTTATTTATTTATTGTAATGCCGATGGTCAAGTCCGTTCAACGCAAAGAAAAATACTTCCTCTGTATATATATTTTTCATCATTTTCAGATCCACTTAAATTATACATTTTCATCATCCTTTGGGCAAACATTGTGACACATTTTAATTGAATAGAACTTAGGTCTCCGCCCCTTAACATGCACCTGTTTTTTCTGATCAATCATATTCTAAAGTTCAATGAACTTGTTGTATGAGATGACAGAGGGGTGTGAAAGGATTGAACAGAATCTTAAGAGTTTATTTAGGTAGCCACAGTTTGATTATCATTTTTCACAAAGGAGTGCAGCGTGGAAACTTATGCCATAAAGGTTGTTCATACCAATTACCTTACCACTGTAGAGTTTCTCTCCCATTGCCTAACTGAAATGCTGCATTCTACTTGTATAAAGCGCAGCAATTTCAGGTCGTTCTTCCACCAACTAGAACCCTCTACTTTAACTCTAGGAAGTTGAGCGGTGTACTATTTTTTCCAAATCAAACAGACCCAGGGCAGAGGCTCATTGTTAAGAAATTTTTGGTTGGTTTTCATCATAAGAGCTTTGTTGTGTAAGAACTCATCCAAAATGCCAATGCCACCTTTTTGCTAAGGCCTAGGGACCTGATCCCAGGAAATCAATGCAGGCCCTCAATTTTCCTATCTAAATTTCCTCCAGAAGAAAAGCCTAAAAAAATTGTTGATCTGGTTGATAATAGCTAGTGGAAGAGGTAAAGTGCTCATGAAGATGATAGGGAGAGTAGAGAAAACATAATTAAGTAAAACCAAAATCCCATCTAATGTGAGCATAGTGGAAGATCCAGCTAATCTTCTTTCAATCTACTAACAAATGGGGGTAAAATCTTCAATCCTTAGTCTATTGGTGCTAAGACGAAGGCCCGGATAAGTGAAAGGAAAGCTGCCAAGCTTGCATTCTAGAATTTGGATAATTTGGAGCAGATTGTGCTGAGGCGCATTAATGGGAAATTGACTTATGAAAGTTGATTCTTAAGCCAGTTTGAGCAGATATAAGTGTTTAAGTAAATTCTTCACTTGAAGAATTTGGTCTTGGCAAGCAGGAAATATAAAAATTGTATCATCAGCATACTGGATCATAGGGAAATCTGGGTTTGAGTTGGAAGTAAGTGGAGCCTAGATAAGTTATCTTGCATTGCTTCATTGAGGAAGGATTGAAGAAGATCGGAAACAAGCACAAAAATCAGAGGTGGCAAAGGATCTTCTTGTTGTACATTCTTTTTATTGTTCCTGTATTGTCTCTCGGGAACTAGCTCCTCTTTTCTCGTTCATTTGCCACATATTTGAATGTGATGGAAAATTGTTCCAACTAGTAGAGCTTGATGTTACATCTTGAGTAAAGATGGCGCAGTATATATGGAAAAACAAACAATGATATGGTGTTCATGGCTGGAAGATGTTGGGTTAGTACTATTTCTGCTTTTTTTTGCAGGGAGTACTATTTGGCTTAGTACTATTTTTGCATTGACTTTACATAACGCCTAGGTGATATATATTTTCCTCATCCTCCTTCTTTCAAGTTTAGCAATTAGCACATGTGTTTTTTGAGCAAAAGCAATGGAAAAATCCCATGCGGTGCCATTTATATAGTAATGTAGATACGTACAAGGATGAGTAAAGAAGTACAAAAGATCAGCAAAATCTACATCACTACTTACAAACGAGGTTATTCTTTTGATGATCATGGAGAAATGCTCCTGAAAGTTAGGAAGAAACAACCAACACTCTGCTGTTAGTTAAAAAATTGATATTGTTTGTATGTTAAAATGATACAACATCCAATGATCAATTAATTATGAATCCGTTGAAGCAAACATATAGACATCTCTGCCTAGCATTAGTAAGCATCCCGAGTTAGTTCCCACCAGAAGTTATGATTGGAATCCTAAGAAAGAATAGGTGTCCAATTGATTCCATTCCCCCTTCAGTTCAAGAGCACATGACTTGCTTCTTCAAAATATAAATTATTTTTAACCATTAAATCTCTAGTGTCCAGACTATCTTGTATGAACAACCAGAAATAGAAATTCAGTTGGTATTGTTTTGGTAACCATTAAGCGAAGCCCAAGCAAATATAGTGTATATACACTGTGGTTTGTTATGCGACTTTTACAAAGAGATTGTCGTGGGGCTTTTTTCAGAGAACTTGTGTGGATGTTTAAGCTATATTTCTCTTTTATAAAATCATACCTGGAGTGTGGGCTTTGTAATTATCGTACAAGCTACGAGTAATGTGTGGAGGCCTTATCTTCTCTACTACATACTACCTCCGTCTCGGTGAATAAGTCATTCGCGTAGTTCTAGGTTGACAATTTAACTATCTAAATATGTATTATATGTGCAAAAAATATATATTTAGAAACTACATTCGTGTAGAAATCTAGTGATATACTTTTCACGACATATAACACATATTTAATTGCCTAAATCAATGACCTAGAACTACGCGAATGACTTATTCACCTAGACGGAGGTAGTAAGACATTGCATTTCATATGCTTTACTATTAAAATTAGGAGTTGGTTTCATAATTTGGTAACACTATGATGTATAGTTCTTTTTTCACCCGCGGATTGTATAATTTCAATATCTTGCAAACAATCGATTGTCATACGAAATAATAGGTATGAAAAATAGTGGTATATTGACTTAAATAATACGTCACTGTTTGGTCATTACTATTTTGCATTGAAGTAACTCACGCTATTTTCATGAGCGTCTACTATAAGATTTCAACAATAACCAAGCCTATCTCAAGTGGATATCAAGTTCATAAACATCGAACTGGTTAAATTTTCAAGTATCAAAAACCAATGCATGTGACGTATTTGTGCTACAAATATGGTATAGAACAGTAGCCACCCCTCAATTATAGTTCAAACTTTCGACAAATTTGTACACAAAATTATGTGAAAAAATACACTAAATTAATGAGTACATGCCGGCGTAGTATAATATTATAAGTACACTGAGGGAGTCCTGGACTGTGGGGTCCTCGGGGAGACGTCCTATGTGGCATGGGCCGGACTGATGGGCCATGAAGATACGAGATGGAAGGCCCTCCCTCGTGTCCGGATGGGACTCTCCTTTCCGTGGATGGCAAGCTTGGTGTTCGGATTTTGCACCTTCCTTTCTCTGTAAACCGACTCTGCACAACCCTAGGTCCCTCCAATGTCTATATAAACCAGAGGGTTTAGTCCATAGGGGAGAATCATAATCATACAGGCTAGACATCTAGGGTTTAGCCATTACGATCTCGAGGTAGATCAACCCTTGTAACCCCTATACTCATCAAAGTCAACCAAGCAGGAAGTAGGGTATTACCTCCATCAAGAGGGCCTGAACCTGGGTAAACATTGTGTCCCCTACCTCCTGTTACACACTAGTAGAAAAACAACTTTTAGTACCGGTTCGTAAGGACCTTTAGTACCGGTTCTGGAAACCGGCACTAAACGGCGGGGACTAAAGGTTCCCCCCTTTAGTCCCGGTTCAACACGAACCGGGACCAAAGGCCCACGACGTGGCACGAGGCGCGCCGTGGTCTGGGGGATTTTTTTGAATATTTTTTTGAAATAAAGCAAAAACAGCCCGCCTACTGGGTTGGCACGGCCTGCATACGACTAAAAACCCAACCTCTAGTTGGGCCAGGATGCAGGCCCGTATGGCCCAGTAGGCCCCATAGGGCAGAGGACTTACAAACCGGTGCGAGCTCCTCTCAACTAGCAAGGTGGAACTAAACATTGTGCACTGCGGGTGGCAGTGCACCACCTTTAGTACCGGTTTGTGGCTCCAACCGATACCAAAGGGGGGGTCTCTAGTACCGGTTGGAGCCACCAACCCGTACTAAAGGCCATGACCCCTTTATTACCGGTTGGAGCCACCAGCCGGTACTATAGGTCACAAATGAACCGGGACTAATGCAACCATTAGTGCCAGTTCATTTACAAATCGGGACTAATGTGTCTCACGTAAAGTAGTTTTTTACTAGTGACAATTCGGGACCCCCTACCCGAGATCTGCCGGTTTTGACACCGACATTGATGCTTTCATTGAGAGTTCCACTGTGACGTCGCTAGAAGGCTCGGTGGCTCCATCGATCATCCACAACAATACATCATTGATGGAGACTTTTCTCCCCGCCCAAATCTTCGTATTCGGCAGCTTCGCATTGTGGGCCAATTTGATTGGCCATCTGGAGAAGATCGACAGCTACGCCCCTAGTCATCAAATCAGTTTTGGAAATCTGAACTATGTCGCTGACATCCGAGGAGACATGATCTTCCAAGGGGCCGTGGCCCCAACCACCGCTCTGGCCTTAAATCCGGAGCGGATCACCAGGTCCGAAGACAGGAGCTAAGAGCCCGCCGAACTCTCTATAGCTATAGAGCTTGACACCGGAGAACCGGAGGGTATCGCATCACTGGCAGGCCTGGGGTTACCCAGGCTCCCTCTATCCTTATGAGACTGAACTCCCCTCCGGACACTAGTTCCGAAATCTCAAGGTCCGCTTCATGTGAGCTCGACCAGGGAACTTCTGTCCCGCCCGACTGTACGGACTCTCGCTTCCCCGTCCAAACCTCGCTCTTAAACAAGGCCCTGGACCTAATGAGATCTCTCGCCATTACAGAAGAATCACTGCCGGACTACGCCCAGACCATACCAGGGGCTGAGAGCGGGGAATTTTACCTCCCACCCACCACCCACTTCATAGCCACTGTCGAGGACTTAACCGACATGCTCGACTATGCTTCTGAAGACATCGACGGTATGGACGACGATGCCGGAGATGAGCAAAGCCAGAACCCGCCATTCACCAAACGCTGGACGGCCACTTCCACATATTACGTGTACATGGTGGACACACCCAAAGGGGATGACAATGATGGTGGGAAGTATCCAGTCGAGGACAAGCCTTCTGAGGCACCACCAAAGCGTTGGCGTCAACGGCGCTTCTCGAGATCGCGTCGCAAAAAAGACAGCAATACCGGCACCGGAGACAATAATACTCCGGGGAACGCCGAAGACCAAGAAGCCCCTATCGAGAAAACATCCGAATAGGATGATTTGGAAGATGGGAAAGTCAACCCCGACGATCCTATCGGGAACGAGGGCTTTGAGGACGGTAACTACTTACCGATCTCCGAAGAGGACGAGAGCCTCGGCGACGAAGAATTCATCGTGCAATAGGAATCCCTCGAACAAGAGAAATTTAAGCGCCGGCTAATAGCCACTGCAAGAAGCCTGAAAAAGAAGCAGTAGCAGCTTCAAGCTGACCAGGATTTCCTCAATGACAGGTGGACTAATATCCTGGAAGCCAAGGAATATGGCCTCGAACGACCAACTAAGAGTTACCCGAAGCGCAAGCTACTACCCCAATTCGACGATGAGGTCCTAGAGCCTATACCACCAACGCGTAACGCTACCAACGGACCTGAACGACCACCACGTGGCCAGGACAGAGCGCCAACTCAGGCCGAACACCAGCCTGAACCACCCCGCAATAAAGGCAGAGAGACAGCGGCTGTCGGATACACTTATGACCTACGACAGGACCTGGATAATAGATCTAGTCCGACCAGATCAATCTACGGATCAAGGGGGCGTGCCCCAGCGCGAGAAGACGACCATCGGCCCCGGCGCGACTGATACGTCTCCATAGTATCTATAATTTTTTATTGTTCCATGCTATTATATTATCAACCTTGGATGTTTTATATGCACTTATGTGCACTTTTATGTTATTTCTGGGACTAAACTATTAACCGAAGGCCCAGTCCAAATTGTTGTTTTTTGTCTATTTCAGTGTTTCGCAGGAAAGGAATATCAAACGGAGTCCAAACGGAATGAAACCTTCGGGAGAGTGATTTTTGGAACAAACGTGATCCAGAGGACTTGGAGTGTACGTCAAGAAAGAAGCAAGGAGGCCACTAGGTAGGGAGGCGCACCTACCCCCCTGGGCACGCCCCCCACCTTCGTGGGCCCCTCGCAGCTCGACCGACCTACTTCTTCTTCCTATATATACACATATACTCTGAAAACATCCAGAAACGCAATAGATCGGGAGTTCCGCCACCACAAGCCTCTGTAGCCACCAAAACCAATCGGGACCCTGTTCCGGCACCCTGCCGGAGGGGGGATCCCTCACCGGTGGCCATCTTCATCATCCCGGCGTTCTCCATGACGAGGAGGGAATAGTTCACCCTCGGGGCTGAGGGTATGTACCAGTAGCTATGTGTTTGATCTCTATCTCTCTCGTGTTCTTGATATGGCACGATCTTGATGTATCGTGAGCTTTGCTATTATAGTTGGATCTTATGATGTTTCTCCCCCTCTACTCTCTTGTAATGGATTGAGTTTTCCCTTTGAAGTTATCTTATCAGCATGAGTCTTTAAGGATTTGAGAACACTTGATGTATGTCTTGCATGTGCTTATCTGTGGTGACAATGGGATATTCATGTGATCTACTTGATGTATGTTTTGTTGATCAACTTGCGGGTTCTGTGACCTTGAGAACTTATGAATAGGGGTTGGCACACGTTTTTGTCTTGACTCTCCGGTAGAAACTTTGGGTCACTCTTTGAAGTATTTTGTGTTGGTTTGAATAGATGAATCTGAGATTGTGTGATGCATATCATATAATCATACCCGCGGATACTTGAGGTGACATTGGAGTATCTAGGTGACATTAGGGTTTTTGTTGATTTGTGTCTTAAGGTGTTACTCTAGTATGAACTTTAGGATAGATCGAACGGAAAGAATAGCTTCGTGTTATTTTTCTACGGACTCTTGAATAGATCGATCAGAAAGAATAACTTTGAGGTGGTTTCGTACCCGACAATAATCTCTTCGTCTGTTCTCCTCTATTAGTGACTTTGAAGTGAATCTTTGTTGCATGTTGAGGGATAATTATATGATCCAACTATGTTATTATTGTTGAGATAACTTGCACTAGTGAAAGTATGAACCCTAGGCCTTGTTTCCTAGCATTGCAATACCGTTTACGCTCACTTTTATCATTAGTTACCTTGCTGTTTTTATATTTTCAGATTACAAAAACCTATATCTACCATACATATTGCACTTGTGTCACCATCTCTTCACCGAACTAGTGCACCTATACAATTTGCCATTGTATTAGGTGTGTTGGGGACACAAGAGACTCTTTGTTATTTGGTTGCAGGGTTGTTTGAGAGAGACCATCTTCATCCTATGCCTCCCACGGATTAATAAACCTTAGGTCATCCACTTGAGGGAAATTTGCTACTATCCTACTAACCTCTTCACTTGGAGGCCCAACAACATCTACAAGAAGAAGGTTGTGTAGTAGACATCAAGCTCTTTTCTGACGCCGTTGCCGGGGATGTGAGTGCTTGAAGTTATATCTTTAGATCTTGCAATCGAATCTTTTAGTTTCTTGTTTTATCACTAGTTTAGTATATGAAATAAAACTACAAAAAAATGGAATTGATGGTGCCTCATATGCTTCGTCTTTTTAATGTCTTCCGTGAAAATAAGGATTCCGATAATTGTGCTCAATTGCTAGAGGAAGAATGCGTTAAAATGTTTGGCACTAAATATGTGAATGATGAGCATGATTGCAATGTTGTTAGTATGAATTCTTTGAATACCCATGATGCTAATGATATGCGAAGCCACAAGCTTGGGGATGCAATGTTTGATGAATATGATATTTTTTGTCCCCCAAGTTTTGATGAGCAAATTTATTATGATGAAAACATGCATCCTATTTATGATGATTATTGTGATGATACGTATGCCATAAAGAATAAACATAACCATGAAACTTGTCATCATGATTTTAATTTTCAATTGGATTATGCTTCACATGATAGTTATTTTGTTGAGTTTGCTCCCACTACTATTCATGAGAAGAAGTTTGCTTATGAGTAGTAAAATTTATATGCTTGTGCATCATGAAAATAATGCTTTATGTGATGGTTATATTGTTGAATTCATTCATGATGCTACTGAGAATTATTATGAGGGAGGAACATATGCTTGTAGGAATTGCAATAATATCAATTTTCCTCTCTATGTGTTGAAAATCTTGAAGCTATGCTTGTTTTACCTTCCTATGCTAGTTGATTCTTGTTCCCATAAGTTTTTTGCTCACAAAATCCCTATGCATAGGAAGTGGGTTAGGCTTAAATGTGATAGTCATATGCTTCATGATGCTCCTGTTATGTTTCAATTCTTATCTTTTGTGTGAGCATCATTGTCATCATCATGCCTAGCTAGAAAGGCATTAAAGAAAAGCGCTTGTTGGGAGACAACCCAATATTTACCCTTACTGTTTTTGTGTGTCCACAAGATTATGCTACTGTAGTAATCATGTTTTATAGATTTTGTTTCAATAAAGTGCCAAGTAAGACCTTTAGGATAGCTTACGGTGATAGTTGTGTTGATCCTGCTGAAAATCAGAAACTTTTGCGCCCAGTAAATTAGTTTTGATAATTCTCAGAAACGTGTTTTTGATCTGGTTCTTTTTGCTCTGGATTGGTATACAATTTCTCAGGTTTTCCTAATTTGGTAGGATTTTTGGAGTGACAGAAGTATTCGAGAGTTACAGATTACTATAGACTGTTCTATTTTTGACAGATTCTGTTTTCTATGTGTTGTTTGCTTATTTTGATGAATCTATGAGTAGTATCGGAGGGTATGAACCCTAGAGAAGTTGGAATACAGTAGATATTACACCAATATGAATTTAGAATGAGTTCACAACAGTACCAAAAGTGGTGATTTATTTTCTTATACTAACGGGCCTTACGAGTTTTCTGTTGAGTTTTGTGTTGAAAGTTTTCAAGTTTTGGGTAAAGATTCGATGGACTATGGAATAAGGAGTGGCAAGAGCCTAAGACTGGGGATGCCCAAGGCACCCCAAGGCATTATTCAAGGACAAACCAGAGCCTAAGCTTGGGGATGCCCCGGATGGCATCCCCTCTTTCGCCTTCATTCATTGGTAACTTTACTTGGAGCTATATTTTTATTCACCACATGATATGTGTTTTTCTTGGAGCGTCATTTTGTTTTATTTTGTTTTGCTTTCTATTTGAATAATATCCCAAGATCTGAAATTCTTAAAGGTTAGAGAGTCTTCACATAGTTGCATAATTATTTGACTACTCTTTGATCTTCACTTTTATCTTTCGTAGTAGTTTGTCATTTCCTCTAGTGCTTCACTTATATCTGTTTAGAGCACGGTTGTGGTTTTATTTTGAAGAAATAGATGAACTCTCATGCTTCACTTAGATTATTTTGAGATTTTTAAACAGCATGGTAATTTTCTTTGGTTATAAAAATAGTCCTAATATGATGGTCATCCAAGAAGGATATAATAAAAACTTTCATATAAAGTGCATTGAATACTATGAGAAGTTTTATTCTTTATGATTGTTTTGAGACATGAGGATGGTGATATTAGAGTCATGCTAGTTGAGTAGTTTTGAATTTGAGAAATACTTGTGTTGGAGTTTGCAAGTCCCGTAGCATGCACGTATGGTAACTGTTGTGTAACAAATTTGAATCATGAGGTATTTCTTTGATTGTGATCCTTTGTGTGGAGGTCGGGATCGCACGATGGTTAACTCCTACCAACCCTTCCCCTAGGAGCATGAGTGTAGTGCTTGGTTTTGATGACTTGTAGATTTTTGCAATAAGTATGTGAGTTCTTTATGACTAATGTTGAGTCCATGGATTATAGGCACTCTCACCTTTCCATCATTGCTAGCCTCTTCGATACGGTGGATTGCCCTTTCTCACCTTGAGAGTTGGTGCAAACTTCGCCGGTGCATCCAAACCCCGTGATATGTTACGCTCTATCACACATAAACCTCCTTATATCTTCCTCAAAACAGCCACCATACCTAGAGATTATGGCATTTCCATAGCCATTCCGAGATACATTGCCATGCAACTTTCCACGTTTCATCATTGTCATATTGCCTTGCATGATCATGTAATTGACATCGTATTTGTGGCAAAGCCACCATGCATAATTTTTCATACATGTCACTCTTGATTCATTGCCCATCCCGGTACACCACCGAAGGCACTCATATAGAGTCATATTTTGTTCGAGTTGTAATTCATGAGTTGTAAATAAATAGAAGTGTGATGATCATCATTATTAGAGAATTGTCCCTTGAAAAAAAAGAAAAAAAAGGCCAAATAAAAAAACGAAGGGCCAAAAAAAGAGAAGAAAAAGTGGACAATGTTACTATCCTTTCTCCACACTTGTGCTTCAAAGTAGCACCATGACCTTTATGATAGAGAGTCTCTTATTTTGTCACTTTCATATACTAGTGGGAATTTTTCATTATCGAACTTGGCTTGTATATTCCAACAATGGGCTTCCTCAAATGCCCTAGGTCTTCATGAGCAAGCAAGTTGAATGCACACCCACTTAGTTTCTTTTGTTGAGCTTTCATACACTTATAGCTCTAGTGCATTCGTTGCATGGCAATCCCTACTCCTTGCATTGACATCAATTGATGGGCATATCCCTAGCCCGTTGATATGCCTAGTTGATGTGAGACTATCTTCTCCTTTTTGTCTTCTCCACAACCACCATTCTATTTCACTATGGTGCTATGTTCATGGCTCGCGCTCATGTATTGTGTGAAAGTTGAAAAAGTTTGAAAATACTAAAGTATGAAACAATTGATTGGCTGAAACCGGGGTTTTGCATGATTAAATACTTTGTGTGATGAAGATAGAGCATAGCTAGACTATATGATTTTGTAGGGATAACTTTCTTTGGCCATGTTATTTTGAGAAGACATGATTGCTTTGTTAGTATGCTTGAAGTATTATTATTTTTATGTCAATATTAAACTTTTGTTTTGAATCTTATGGATCTGAATATTAATGCCACAATAAATAAAATTATATTGAAAATTATCTTAAGTAGCTTTCCACGTCAAAAATTTTGTTTTTATCATTTACCTACTCAAGTCGAGCAGGATTTAAGCTTGGGGATGCTTGATACGTCTCCAATGTATCTATAATTTTTGATTGTTCCATGCTATTATATTATCAACCTTGGATGTTTTATATGCACTTATATGCACTTTTATATTATTTTTGGGACTAACCTATTAACCGGAGGCCCAGTCCAAATTGTTGTTTTTTATCTATTTCAGTGTTTCGCAGAAAAGGAATATCAAACGGAGTCCAAACGGAATGAAACCTTCGGGAGAGTGATTTTTGGAACAAACATGATCTAGAGGACTTGGAGTGCACATCAAGAAAGAAGAGAGGAGGCCACAAGGCAGGGAGGCACGCCCCCCCCCCCACCCTCGTGGACCCCTCGCAGCTTCACCGACCTACTTCTTCCTCCTATATTACCCATATTCTCTGAAAACATCCAGAAACACAATAGATCGGGAGTTCCGCCGACGCAAGCCTCTGTAGCCACCAAAAACCAATCGGGACCCTGTTCGGGCACCCTGCTGGAGGGGGGATCACTCACTGGTGGTCATTTTCATCATCCCGGCGCTGTCCATGACGTGGAGGGAGTAGTTCACCCTCGGGGCTGAGGGTATGTACCAGTAGCTATGTGTTTGATCTCTCTCTCTCTCTCTCGTGTTCTTGATATGGCACAGTCTTGATGTATCGTGAGCTTTGCTATTATAGTTGGATCTTATGATGTTTCTCCCCCTCTACTCTGTTGTAATGGATTGAGTTTTCTCTTTGAAGTTATCTTATCAGATTGAGTCTTTAAGGATTTGAGAACACTGTATGTACGTCTTGCATGTGCTTATCTGTGGTGACAATGGGATGTTCACGTGATCTACTTGGTGTATGTTTTGGTGATCAACTTGCGGGTTCTGTGACCTTGTGAACTTATGCATAGGGGTTGGCACACATTTTCGTCTTGACTCTCCGGTAGAAACTTTGGGGCACTCTTTGAAGTACTTTGTGTTGGTTTGAATAGATGAATCTGAGATTGTGTGATGCATATCGTATAATCATACCCGCAGATACTTGAGGTGACATTGGAGTATCTAGGTGACATTAGGGTTTTGGTTGATTTGTGTCTTAAGGTGTTATTCTAGTACGAATTCTAGGATAGATCGAAAGGAAAGAATAGCTTCGTGTTATTTTACTAAAGACTCTTGAATAGATCGACCAAAAAGAATAACTTTGAGGTGGTTTCGTACCCTACAATAATCTCTTCTTTGGTCTCCGCTATTAGTGACTTTGGCGTGACTCTTTGTTGCATGTTGAGGGATAGTTATATGATCCAATTATGTTATTATTGTTGAGAGAACTTGCACTAGTGAAAGTATGAACCCTAGGCCTTGTTTCCTAGCATTGCAATAGCGTTTATGCTCACTTTTATCATTAGTTACCTTGCTGTTTTTATATTTTCAGATTACAAAAACCTATATCTACCATCCATATTGCACTTGTATCACCATCTCTTCACCGAACTAGTGCACCAATACAATTCGCCATTGTATTGGATGTGTTGGGGACACAAGAGACTCTTTGTTATTTGGTTGCAGGGTTGTTTGAGAGAGACCATCTTCATCCTACGCCTCCCACAGATTGATAAACCTTAGGTCATCCACTTGAGGGAAATTTTCTACTATCCTACAAACCTCTGCACTTGGAAGCCCAACAACGTCTACAAGAAGAAGGTTGTGTAGTAGACATCAGCGACAAGCACACCTTCACCCGGGCCGAAAACCGCATACGGACTCCACCCGAACAGCGTCGTGACGTTACCCGATACAGAGGCGCCGCACACCCCCTATGCTTCACCGATGAGGTAATGGAGCATTAATTCCGAGAAGGGTTTAAACCCATGAACATTGAATCATACGATGGCACAACGGATCCTGCAGTATGGATTGAACACTTTCTTCTCCACATTCACATGGCTCACAGTGACGATTTACACGCCATTACCTCCCCCTAAAACTTAAGGGACCAGCTCGACACTGGTTAAACAGTCTTCCAGAAAACTCTATTAGAAGCCGGGAAGACCTGGAGGATGCCTTTATAGACAACTTCCAAGGCACTTATATCCGGCCTCCGGACGCCGATGACCTCAGTCACATAGTCTAGCAGCCTGGAGAGTCAGCCAGAAAATTCTAGACCCAGTTCCTAATTAAAATGAACCAAATTGTTGATTGTCTGGACGCCGAGGCTCTAGCAGCCTTTAAACATAGCATTCGCGATGAATGGCTCGCCCAACACCTCAGCCAAGAAAAACCGAAGTCCATGGCAGCCCTCACATCACTCATGACTCGCTTTGGTGCAGGCGAAGAAAGCTGGCAGCCCGTAGCAGCAACAGTACCAGCAAGCCTGGCACTTATGAAGCCAGAAATAGCAACGGCAGGCCCCGACGCAACAAAAACAAGTGTCGGAGCAACACTGGCAATGCCGAAGACATGGCGGTCAACTCCGGATTCAGTGGCTCCAAACCTGGTCAGCGGAAGAAGCCATTCAAAAGAAACAAAGACAGTTCATCTAGCCTGGACCGAATACTCGATCGACCTTGCCAGATCCACGGCACCAATGACAAGCCTACTAACCATACCAACAGAAGTTGTTGGGTCTTTAAACAGGCCGGTAAGATAAACACCGAGCACACGGGGAAAGGGTCGCCCAGCGAGGATGACGACGAGGAGCCCCGTCCACTGAACATAGGGGGATAGAAGAAATTCCCCCCAAGGTGAAAACGGTGAATATGATATACGTTACTCACATCCCCAAGAGGAAGCGCAAGCGTGTGTTAAGTGACGTCTATGCGATAGAGCCAGTCTCCCCAAAATTCAACCCATGGTCAGCATGCCCGATCACCTTTGTTCGCAGAGACCATCCGGCCAGTATCCGTCATGGAGGTTCAGCCGTGTTGGTCCTCGACCCAATTATCGATGGATTCCACCTCACGAGAGTCCTCATGGACGGCGACAGTAGTCTTAACCTGCTCTATCAGGACACAGTCCACAAAATGGGTATTGACTCATCAAGAATCAGGCCCACGAAAACTACCTTCAAACGAGTAATACCTGGTGTAGAGGCCCGCTGCACGGGCTCAATAACATTGGAGGTCGTCTTCGGTTCGCCAGACAACTTCCGAAGCAAAGACTTGATCATCGACATCGT
This sequence comes from Triticum dicoccoides, assembly GCF_002162155.2. Lineage (NCBI taxonomy): Eukaryota > Viridiplantae > Streptophyta > Magnoliopsida > Poales > Poaceae > Triticum > Triticum dicoccoides. The sequence continues at coordinate 149,919 of NW_021202914.1, forward strand.
CCCTTTCCGCAGTGGCTATCATGCACTGCTCGGACCAACTGCGTTTGCCTGCTTCAATGCAGTCCCGCACTATGCCTATCTAAAACTCAAGATGCCAGGATCACACGATGTTATAACAGTCCATGGAAACACGGATCGCTCCCTCCATACTGAGAAAAACACCGCGGCCCTCGCAGCGGAAGTACAACTCGGCCTTATCAAGCCAAACTCCACATCGGCAGTCAAGCCCCCGGACCCTATCAAACGAGTCCGGACAACCCTGCTGAATGACCGTCCCGCTCGTCAGGAGCTCGATTAGCAATTCGGCCTCTGTCTTAGCCCCAACCGAGCTGCGGCATATATATCGCGTGCACATAATTACGCACTAAAGATACCATGGGCAAAGATGGAGGCATATCAAAGATAAAGTCTACAATACGGCTCGACCCTACCTGGAACCTCTTACCCTCTTTCTACTTATTTTATTTTTCTTTTTTCAGGTTCCTTAAAACCCACATCACCTTTTGATGGTGCCAAGCGCGCCTTTTTCCCGGCCCCTTATGACAACCCGATCATTGATCCTCTAAAAGGATCACATACCAAGGCGAAGAGAAGCGCGGGTCTACGGCAAAGTACCTAAAGAATCTTTAAAGATCGCTTCTTCCCTTTTTAGTACCTATACACCGCTTTCCCTTGTGCTCGGCATGTAAAATAGCCACAATGCTCATAGCATTATTTGTGCAAATGCGTTTTGACGTATCAACCAGACTATAATGGAAACAATTTTTCGTCCAACCTATTTGGTACTGGCTTATTTCTTAATCTGTATTCCCTCTTTTTCTTTAGTCCAATTGTCATGTACACCTCGGCGCGACTTACATTGCCACGGGCTCCATTCAGCCGCATACACTTCTTCAAAATACAATAACTCTGAACGCTTTGAACAGTATAATTCGTGTTCCGAATATAGCATTATATGCATCGGCTCCGAATCATGTCTTTGGTCAATAGGTGGGTTGCCCAGCACCTGTGGTTACTACCTTATGTTTCGCTTGTTCGGCTAAGGTAGTAAAGGGAGAACTACTGCGATTGTGCTTCTGGATCATCCAGATAAACACCTCAGTAGAGAAAGCCGAAAACTGACTGTCATGGTGCGGCGAGAGCTGGTCAGCTATTCGGCAAATAATTAAAAATCTCTTGCGAGTTTTTCCACGTTATGCGAAGAACCGGTCTTCACCGGGACGGGCATCTATAGCACCCATGTTCGGACCATCGAACAATACCAGGGGCTTTGCCTACAATCTTATTGTCAAACTCCTATGGCTAAGTGAGAGTAATAAAGCCACATAGTCTGATTGTCTGGTTCACCGCACTAACACCTCCTTCAAGGACCAAGTTGTTGGGTTAAGTGTGTTTTTGTACTGTTCCGAACACCCCCGTACTATCTACGTGAGGGTATGAACCCGATGACTGGCAAACTCTCAGATTTAATAAATAGCCGCAACGGAGGGAAACTAATTTAAGATGAAACAAGAAAAGTATTATAAAAACGACTTGTTTTCATAAATACAAAGTTTGGGCAGCACATATACATTCATTCAAAAATGATGTCCTTCGAACACTGGCCCTCTACAATGCGGGATACTTCAAGGACGTCGTCGAAATACCGCTCCGGTGTCTGGTGCTCCTTGCCTGTGGGCGGTCCCTCGGTTGCAAGATTGGTGGCATTCATCTTTGCCCACTGCACCTTGACGCAAGCAAAGGCCATCCGGGCACCTTCGATACAGACTGACCGCTTTATGGTGTCAAGCCATGGGTAGGCATCGACTAGCCGCTTCACAAGCCCAAAGTAGCTGCTGGCTATGTGTTTGGCTGGCCAAAGACGGACTATAACGTCCTTCATGGCCAGTTCGGCCACCCTATGCAGTTCGGTCAGCTGCTTCAGCTGATCACTAAGGGGCACTGGATGCTCTGGCGCAAGATACTCCGACCAGAACAGCTTCTCTATTGAGCTCCCCTCTTTGGCTTGGAAGAAATCCGCAACATCAGCAAAACTCCGGGGTAGATCCGCAAACACTCCTGGAGAACTCCAAATGCGGGTCAGTAAGGTGTACTTTCTCCTTACAAATTTGCTCTGCATATTAAAGGCCTTACCCGCCGCGATCTGCTTTGCCTCTCGGATCTCCTGACATGCGCCTTGGGCTTCAACCCGGGCCTCCTTTGCCCTTTGGAGCTCCGTAGCAAGTTTGGAGTCTCAATCTGACACCTTGCGCTCCAAGGACTCACATTTGCTTATAGCATCCTTGAGATCTTGTTGGACTTCATCCAACCTCGCTTCATGTTTTCGGCGGGCGACTCGCTCCTTGCCCCCCTCCTTCTTGGCCTCGGCCAGCGCGCTCTTGAGGGCCTCGACCTCAGACGCGTCAACTATGAGCATCATAAAGCTCATTTAGATAACAAATCGGAACTCGTATCATTTCAAATATGCTTTGTTATCGCATACCTTGCTTCTTCTCCAACTTCCGCTTTAGTTCGGACACTTCGGCGGTATACAACGTTGCCGCTAGCATCGAAGCATGTTCATTAAAAGAGACATATATGTTAGCTCCTGCAAAGCATTATTCGATCCTCTGTTCGGCCTTTCTTCGTGAACGCCGAACAGAGTCTCTGGGATACTATCCATACACAGGCATTCCTTTTGCAAACAGCCAAAAATATATTATGTCACATACCTCAAAGCCTGCTAAAGGGCTGGTATAGGCTTCGTTCAATCCGTTTTTAGCGGACCGAACCTTTTCAACCACCGTACCCATAAGGGTACGGTGTTCCTCCATAATGGAAGCACTCAGAAGCACTTCCACTAGAGTGTCCGGCGCCTCCGGATTGACAAAGGACGCCGGTGGAGATGGCGCAGCCCCTTCTCTCGAAGGAGGCTGCTCGCCCGATTCCGGAGCCGTATGGATCTCCGGAAAAATATTCGGTTGGGGGCCGAAGTGTGCACGGCCCCCGTTGCCAGTCTCCATGGGGGTCGATTTCCCCCTCTTTTCGGCAACAGAGGTATTACCCTCCGTCGCCACCTTCACGGCCTCCCGCACCTCCCCGTGACCTAGACAGGTTCTTCGGGACAACACTTCAGTGTTGTCCATAGCGGTGGTGGATAAACCTGCGGAGGTGACTCGCCTCCATCACGTTAGGCCCTAGCGAGTTCCCAGATGACGATGATCGTTGGGGGAAATCGCGGGTCGGGCTGCAACACGCAATTCAATATGTTAGAACCACAAAGCATGAAATCGGACACATGTACGGTGTCTTCGGATACTTACGATCCGGCCAGGGGCTTCGGCCTGGGGTGCCTCTCGGGGGTGGCGTCGACATCCGATTCAGAATCATCTGAAAGGGAGAGTTTCCCCTTCTTGGACGCCTCCACCTCTAGGTCCTCGAAAGCGGCCCTTTTCTTCTTTCCCCCCTTGAGGGGAGAATTGCTCTCTTCTTCCTCTTCTTCTTCGTCATGAGAGGAGAGAGTCTTGGTGTCTTTAGACACAACATCTGTAGTGCCTTTACGACGGAGGGCACCTCTGGTCTCCTTGCCCTTCTTCTTGGCCTTCTTCTCCGGCGCCTGATATGGCGCCGGAACCAGCATCTTCGTCAATAAAGGGATGGCTGGGTCTTCGGGTAGCGGAGCCGGACATTGGATCCGCTCCGCCTTCTGTGTAGAGCCCTATGGGGGTAATGGAAAGTTTAATATATTCCTTGGATTTACAAATTAAAGTTATCATAAAATTTATGGGAGTTGCCAGATGACCGCAGTCGAGGCCGCGGTCTTCGGTCGTTTTCGGCCACGACTTTTGAGCCTTGAAAAGCAGCTTCCATATGTCTTCGTGCGTCGTGCCAAAGAACCTCTACAGGGTTTGAGGACTGGCTGGGTTGCATTCCCACATATGCTGAGTCCGGCGTTGGCAGGGGAGAATCCGGTGAAAAAGCATCATCTCGATCACGCTGGCAAGACTAGTTTTCTTGTCTATCATACCCTTGATGGGATTCTGCAGTGTCGTCACCTCATCGGACGACATCCAATCCAGGCCCTTGTTGAGCCATGATGTAAGCCGCATGGGAGGACCAGACTTGAACTCGGGAGTGGTGGCCCATGTGGTGTCACAGGGCTCAGTGATATAGAACCACCCCTGCTGCCATCCCTTGATGGTCTCGACGAAGGTCCCCTTGGGCCAGGTGACATTGGGAAGTTTGCTCACCATGGCGCCGGCGCACTCCGCGTGTTGACCATCAACCACTTTCAGCTTCACCTTGAAGACCTTGAGCCATAGGCAGAAGTGGGGAGGGATGCGGAGGAACACCTCACACACAATGATAAACGCCGAAATATTGAGGAAGGAATTTGGGGCTAGATCATGAAAATCTAACCCATAGTAAAACATGAGACCACAGACGAAAGGATGAAGGGGAAACCCTAGTCTGCAAAGGAAATGAGGGATGGACACTACCCTCTCATTAGGCTCCAGGGTGGGAATGATCTGCTTTTTGGCAGGGAGCCAGTGGACTATGTCCGCAGCCAACTACCCAGCTTCCCGGAGCTCTTTGATGCTCTCCTCTGTAAGAGAGGAAGACAACCACTTGCCCTGCGCTCCAGATCCGGACATGGCTAGGGTGTTTGGTGGCAATGGAAAAGATTGGAACTTGGGCGTTGGAGCTCGAATGGCAGATGGGCTGAGGAGGAAGAAGGCGTGGGGTAAAAAGACGGATCATCGTCTTCTTATAAAGGTAGTGGATATCAAGCGTCCCCTCATAAGCCTTAAATCTCGCCTGTTCCCAAGGGGACATGTGAACAGCACGGTTGGATTACCCAAACCCCTATTGATGAGAATCCCGTGATAAGGGGACAGGACCTCTTCTTTGACAAGACGTGTCGATGACCGTACCTCGAAACACGAAGCGGGGGTTGTAAAACGGTTTAGAATACTAATCAGGCCAGGACATAACGCCTCGCCGGGAAAATCGCCTATGGGCATGACTTACTTTGTTTTGAGTATTTTTGCCCTTATAGCTCAAGGTTGTAATTATTAAACAGAGCCGGATACAGCTATTATGTCCGGAGGACTGCTTTGGAGTATTCAGAGAAGGAACCCGCCTTGCAATGCTGAAGACATTCTCCGCGCTAGATACATCATCATTGAAGCCCGATTCAGGGGCTACTGAGGTAGTCCTAGACTGTGGGGTCCTCGTGGAGCCGGCCTATGTGGCATGGGCCGGACTGATGGGCCGTGAAGATACGAGATAGAACACTACAGAAACCAGGAACTTTGCCGTGCGCCACGGCTGACGGCAAAGGTACACATGGCGGACGGCAAAGACCTTTGCCGTCAGCCAGCAAACGGCAACATGTCCGGCTGAACAGGCTACGGCAAAGGCCTCGTTGCCGTCAGCTGGCGGACGGCAAATATGGGAAGGTCTTTGCTGTCCACTGGCGGACAGCAAAGAGCTTGGACGGCACACATTGCAGTTCAGGTCCGTTAAGTGGTTAACGGCATGCTTTGCTGTCAGCCAGCGGACGACAAAGATGCAAAGGCCTTTGTCGTCCGCTGGCTGACAGCAAATCTGCCAAATAGGCCAGCCCCTAATTCCCAGGTTGCATAGGTAGCTGCCACGAGGCAGCTTTGCCGTCTGCTGGTGGATGGCAAAGCTCTTTGCCGTCTTCTGACGGATGGCAAAGCTCTTTGCCGTCCGCCAGCGGATGACAAAGTGTCTATATACACACACACACACACACACATATATATATATATATATATATATATATATATATAGACACACACACACACAGATTTCAACAATAAGTTTCCAACAAGAGATATATACAAGTTTCCAACATTTCCATATATACAATAAGTTTGCAACAGGAGATATCCAACAAGTTTCCAACCAACAACATATCCAACAAGTTTCCATAAATAAAAAGGAAGCACAAGCACAAGTAAAAGTTTGCAATAAGTTTCCATCAATGCTAGCTTCTTCATCTGAAGCAAATATGCAAATTAGGAAAGATGAAAGTTAGAAGAAGAAGAAGACTAGCTATAAGAAAAAGAAGAAGAAGAAGAAGAAGAAAGAAGAAGAAAAATAAAAAAGAAGAAGAAGAACAAGAAGAAGAAGATTGCTTCTTCTTCTTCTTCTACTTCCTTCTTCTTCTTCTAACTAAGGTAGTTAAAAATGCCATTTTTTAGCTAAGGTAGGTAAAAATGCTAAGTGTGTAGGTAAATTAAGTAGCTAAGCTAATTATAGATAATTATTGAGATATCCTAGGTTGTTATGCCATTTTCTACCTAAGTGAGCTAATTATGTCGTAAATGATGTAGCTAAGCTAGTTATAGATCATTTTTGAGCTATCCTAGGTTGTTATGCCATTTTGTACCTAAGTGAGCTAATTATGTCCTAAGTGAACTAGCTAAGCTAATTATAGTTCATTAATGAGCTATCCTAGGTTGTTATGCCATTTTGTACCTAAGTGAGCTAATTATGTCATAAATGAACTAGCTACGCTAGCTATAGACCATTATTGATCTATCCTAGGTTGTTATGCCATTTTCTAGCTAACAAAGCATTTGTTAAGCAAAACACTTGGGAAAACCTACCATGGTCCGGGAGGTGAAGGGCCGGTCGGGGTTGCGTCACCGTGAGATGGAGAAGGATCGGTCGATCCTTTGTGGGAGGCGTGTTGCACAAAAGATCATTTGCAATGTTTAGTTAGCATGATGCACTGAAATGTGAATACCAATTAATGACCATTCAAATGAAACACACCGTGTCCGCTATAGCAATCTGGGGCATCGACGGAGGGGTCTGGCCGGTTTTCTCGCACACGGACTGCACATTTTGTTAAACATTACATGCATGATTTGCCTAGTATGTGGTACAAACTTACCACGAGGAGCTCGTATAGGGCCCAGTGACTCGCGTCATTCCAGTTCCTCGCCGCCCCCATCATATTTGTCGTCCTCTCCTCCATCTCCCACACCCTCTCCGTCACCTGCCTGGTTGCCTCCACCACAAGCTCCTGGGCCTAGCCTCGATAGCGAGATCAATTGGCCATGATCGAGGTGGCATCTCGGGAAGAGACTTCATCTGCCGCTTCTTGATCTTCGGGAGAGACTTCTAGGATAACGAATGACTCCATCCCCAATGGCTACGTGTCCATGTTTTCTCCCATCACCAGATAGCATAACCAGCTCAGGATCAAAAGGACTCTGGCTCGGGTTGAAGTCATCGCCTTTCATCTCCTTCCCCCAGTCTCTGTACCTCACAAGCTTGTTGTGGGAGGAGATGTTGGTGAAGCTATCTGGATCATTCAGGTCATCCTCTGAGAATTCGTTGGCCTTCTTGTACGGGGCAGTATGGGCCATGGCACAGAGGTCGTACAGCGGCGGCACCTCCACCTTGTTGTGTTTTTCCTGAAAGAGAGGAACAGGCATAAATTAGTAATTAAAGCTAGCATGAAGAATGAAGTTGCATGAATCGAACCACATACCTAGTGATCCCCGTACTCAAACAGGTTGGAGCTCCCTTGATGGTGCGTCACACCTCACATCTGGGCATGCTTGTCCCTGGCCTTATGGTGGGCGGCTAGCCATTCGGGAGAGCACCACTCATTCACAAACCTCTCCCAACAGTCCATCTTATCCGCACACCATCTCGGGGGCACCTAAGTTAGACAAAAGAGAAATTTCAGCGCTACGCCTACGAATCAAATCAAGGAAACTGGTAAAAGGCCTTAAGAATAGATAATTACCTTCATGTACATGTCCTCATTCAGATACTTGAGGCGGCACTTCTTCTTCTCCCTCCTGATGTTAGTTGAGGCGTAGTAGTCTCGGACAGCCTGGACCCGAGCCTCGTGCCGTGTGTTCTGAAGTAGGCGCTTGCACTCAGCTTCGAGAACCATAGCCGCGTCCGCCTCGTGTTCCTCAAGACACATGTAGAAGGTCTGCAATCAAACAATACAACACCGATCATTAGTACAATCACTAGGTACTGTTGATTTTTAATTCTGTAAAGGAGAACTTACCCAAAACCGTCGTCTCACAATGTCGGCCACTGTCTCGCACACGACACCGTCGACCCTCTCCCCCGGCGGGGCCGGGGCAGCCTGGTACAGCTCCCAGGTGATCGCTAGCTGTGGAATCTCACCCTCACCGGGCAACGTGACCCACCCCGGGAAGTGGTGTCGGACTATAGTGCCAAGGACCTGGTTGGGCCTGCAGGCTCTGAGTGTACCCAACCCCTGCAGTATGACAAGGCCAACACATTATATATTAATTTGAACAAACATGAAGGCAAAATGTTAAAAAGAGTAAATTAATGCACAAACTTCTCCCCGTTAGGCTGAATCAACCACCTCTGGTCGCGGGTCACCAGCATAGATGGTAGCTTAGTACCACCATGCTGGTAGACCTTCTTGCCCTCCTCAACCCGCTCGCTCTCGCTATAGATATCCTCAGATAAGGTCTCCTCGAGATCATCATCATGGTTGCTAGTCTCCGGAGTCACGTGTGATGAAGACTGTGGGACCCTAGTCTCCTGGGAGGAAGACTGTGGGACCCGAGTCTCCTGGCAGGAAGACACTGGGACCCGAGGCTCGTCGATCCATGGCTCGATGACCAGAGGCTCGTCATCCTAGGGCTCGTGGCCCGGAGTCTGACACGGGTCTAGGTCAGACGGGTCCACCTGAGACGGAGCACTCCAGTGGTCCGGAGACTCAGCGGGGGTGGCAGCGAGGAAGGAAGAACAACCTTTCTACCTCTGCCAGCGCCCCGTCCACATCTACCTGCACCCCTCTTCTTCCCACGACCTCCTCTACCGGTCGAAGAAGAAGTGCCCGCCGAAGGTGCTGGGGGGGTGCATGGTGTCTACCAGTGCCCTCCGAAGGTTCTCTGGTCGAATACAACACCCCTCCCACGCACCGGGGTAGGAGGCTCGGAGCGCTCTCGACCCAAGCCCGCCATCTGTCAACACCTGCAATGAGAAAGAGTAAACAAAATTAGTACAACATAAACTTAATAAAAAAATTAGTGTGTATCATCATCATGAACATAATAAAAAACAATTGGGGTGTCGTGTTGGGGGTCGAGGTGTCGGTGGTGTCGTGTCGGGGTGTTGTGTCGGGGTCGGGGTGCCCCTCGGCAACCCTCAACCATCGGCAACCCGCGGGGGTCTGGATGTCGTGTCAGGGGTCGGGGTGTCGCGGGTGTCGTGTCGAAGGTCGAGGGGTCGGGGTGTCAGGGTGTCGTGT
>NW_021202914.1:161793-163486 GCF_002162155.2 Triticum dicoccoides
ACCAAAAGAATTCGACAATAACCAGACTTATACCAAGTGAACATCAAGTTCAAATATACTATAGTAGTTGATATTTCAAATATCAAAAATCATATGCCTATGAAGCCTTCATCCTACAAGTATGGGTGAGAATAATAATCGCCCTTGACCATATTGAAGTTTTGACAACTTGGAGTAAACATATATATGTGAAATATACGCTAAATGAATGAGTACGTCGAGCACAATAAATACCATCACAACATTACATGCCTTCTACAAACTAGAAAGCACATTCTACGTGCGTCACTACTAAAACCAGGTATTAAATCCCTGAATCGAGAAATCTATGAAAGTGTAATCCAACCATCAAATTGTATGATAGACTAAAATATCAAGTAAATTAATACTGGCTGACATACCGATACCAATATGACGGCCGATATTCAGAAGCTTGGCATATATATTTTTTAGAAAAAATGTCATATGGGTCATTCATCCGTTCTTTCAATGTACCATCCCCTTCGATTATATTAGTCCATGCATAACCGCGACCACGCGTACTAGTGAGAATGAATTTTGATAAATCTTGGACATTTTGGACCATCTTCTTTCGTCATAACTAAAATTTTTTGATAAATCTACGGATTTCAGGTCCATTTTTCTTTCTTCTTAATTAGGGACTCCATTTTAGGAAGGGAAATTGATGACTAGAAAATTCACCGGCACCGTGACGCGTCATTGAAGAAGCACGCGATGCGGCATTGGAACGTGTCGTCCCTCAGTAGGGCGACTCGTGTTGGGCCTTGATACGTCTCCAACGTATCTACTTTTCCAAACACTTTTGCCCTTGTTTTGGACTCTAACTTGCATGATTTGAATCTTATATTTACTAATTGGAGGCACCATACGAGGTTCCATATTAATCCTCAATAACTAAGAATTTGGTCCATCCGATCTCCAAATTAGCAATTTGTAGCCGCAGATGAGATAGATCATAGAGTCCTCACCAATTGTCCCACGTGCTCTTCCTTTTGACAAAAAAAATACTGTTTTACGTGATGGTTTGGTGAAAAGAAAAAACTGATAGCCGAGACAAATCAGAGTCCTCACCAATTGTTCCACGTGCACATCCTTTTCAAAAACAACTTTTCACATGATGGTTTGGTTAAAAGAAAAAAAACTATTTCACGAGATGCACAATATATCTCAGGAAGACCCTCCCTCGCCGGATACATCCTCCCCCAATCCTTCCCCACCAAGGAACCAAGGCGTCCTCCACCATCAGCTAGGGCTGAGTCTCCTCCCCCGCGATCCGGCGTTCCTGCTCCTGTCCCTCCTCGAGTCTTCACACGTATCATCCAAAAACAATCCAAGCATCCTCTCAAGATCGCCTTCCTATGCAACCTTTGAATCCACCATGCCCCAGACATGATGCAATCAATCTTTCCTGAGGAGGCCTTTCCAATGTCAGCTTGCATGCCCAGACAAAACAATGATGGACAAAGATGTGGTGGAGAAGCCCGTGCAAAGGCAGTTTGTTCCAGATCGGCGAGCCTCCATTGTTGGTGAAGCTGGAAATAATCAACTGCTGCAAGTATGCAAGGAAAAAGGATGGAGTGGATTTTCGATTTTCAATTTTATGGACGATATGGTGGAGAAGGCCGTGCAAAGGTTGTTTGTTCCCGATCAGGGAGCCTCCATTGTTGGTGAA